>NW_004443958.1:4980726-5027603 GCF_000243295.1 Trichechus manatus latirostris
TAAATATTTTATTTAAATATTTTTTTAAATAGAACTGCAGCATGGGTAACAAGTTTCTATAAAAACGAGCATTAATATTATTGTCAGGAGTCCCTTCACTTATAAAATGAGCCTAGAAGTAAAAAACAACTTATCTGGATACTATAATAGCAACAAAATTTGAAAAGTATTATCAAGAAACATAATTATCTCTAATCAATATAAGTTCCAAATTTAATACATATTTTATATATCTATATATAATACGTATTTTTATTAAATAGTTTTGTTCTTTATTTCTAGAGACGCTTATATTATTGATGCGGGCCCAGAAATGTAAGTAAGTGTAGCAAACTCACAAGCTATAAGTTCTTTAACAATTACTTAATCCACCTACAAAATCAAACTTCACCTCCCCTGTGAAGTCATCCCCCAAAAGACATTAGTGGCTCGTATCTGGGTCCTCCCATCATTTTTTCCTACCTTAACCTGAACTTGTATCAATCTTCTGTTTCACAACTCTTTATTTACACACTTGCCTCTCCCACTTAAAATCTTTCAAGGCAGTAACCAGGATGTGGTATCTTTATATCTTTTTTCACCACCTACTCAATGTAATTTGCTGGAAAATGCTGAAATAAATTACTGTGGACTAATTTTTTTGAGATATTTGAAACATTTTATCATACCTCCACTTAATGAACTGAGGTCAGTAAGTAAAGCTCACCCCTCGATATACCCCTTCTACTCTAACTTTACCCCAGTAAGTCCAAAACAAATCCCAAAAACATTATGTGTGCATGTGTATACATATTTTCCCCCAATATTTCTACCAAAAAAAGCTCTTTAAAGAAAACAAGAATGCAACAAAAGAAACTGGAAATTTATTTTAAATGGATCTGTGGAACGGATCACAATGATCACTGACTATAGAAAATAAGTAAAATTCCTGTCTCTTCACGAAATGTCCCCATCTGTCTAAAAAATATGAAAAGCTTTCTGTGTCCTGACTCAACTCTTCCCTGAACTCAAAAGTTATACAAAGCCAAAATAGTAACCAAAAGCTAAGTTTCAAGTAGTTTTGCCCAGGGTGCAGGCGGCGGGGAAACTAAGAATAAACAGAAGGAAGGTGAGATTTCAAGAAGCAAGTAATTAAACAGAGATTTTCTATAATATAAAATATGGCTAAGACACTTAAAGAGCACTGCAAATAATGTAACTATACAAACCTACTCCCTCCGAACCCACTGATAAGCAAATAACACCTATGCTTTGAAAAACTACTCTGAATACATCTTATTTTAATTACATTTTGGCAACTCATATTTTAGCCTTTGGAAAGCCTGGTTAAGATTCTACAGCACTGCTTTTCTTTTGAAAGCTTAATAATTGTGTCGAACAGTCTACACTAGTATTTCTTGCTCTCATACCAAACCAAAAAAACCAAACCTGCTGCCGTCAAGCCAATTCCGACTCACAGTGACCTTATACTAAACCCGTATAATAAAAAATAAAACAATTTTCAAATAACAATTTTCTCCTACTGAAATGAACAAAAAAGCTAAAAGCTTTGTGTGTGTGTGTGTGTGTGCATACACCACTTCAATTTGTGCACTCCCTTCGTAATTACACACGCTGCACACATGAATACTAAGTTAGGCACCACTTCTTTCCTCTAACTGCATTTTAGTCGTACAATACAGTCTTCATACTTCATTTTGAAATAAGCCTATTTTGAAGGCCAAGGATCACCCTTTGTGACTGACTTAGAGAGAGAAATAAAAAATGTGTATACTACAAATATAAAAATTATGGATTTGGCTCTAATGCAGAATAAAGTAAGCTTCTTATATCACCTGCAATATTAAACTGATTAAGTCTGTTGAAAAATAAGACAGTGAGTTATTGGATCTGTGTTTAATTCAATGCACTTTATAACATATTTAAGGAATTTGGTTGTATAAAACAGTATCTGAATCTTATCAGATGAAAATATTTTTCCCTTTTTGCAGGCCTCAGGTTGCAAGTCTGAGAAAACAAATTAGTCTCTAGTTCTCCTAAGTTTGATAATAGTGCCCCCTAATGGGAATTTTAATATGAATTTTTCTACTCGTTTTTAAAAAGGATATATTCTCCAATGTGAGCAGTTACTCACTTTCAACTAGAAAGTAAATTCTGTAACATAAAAGTATATAAAGATTTAAACTACTCAAAGGAGAGTTACCACATCTGTAAAAACAAATCATAAATTAATGGTGAGAAACACACGAGAGAAACTTCATGCCAAATAGTTTTCTAGGTTGGGAATCATCAAACTATCCTAACATAATCCAAGGTAGCGCTACTCAACCACTTTCTCTTATAAGGAAATTATCCTTCTCGTTATGTTTTTAGTACTCAGTGAGCAACTAGTATGTACTAAACAAGAGACACTACAGAGTCAGAAAAAACTGGTTCAGAAGTTAAATTATTTAGTGTCACACAACTCCTAACTATAGAACTGGGAGTCCTAACCAAGTTTTTTTTTTGGTCACATTTGTTGTTGTTGTTATTAGGTGTCATCAAGTTGATTTCAACTCACAGCAACCTCGTGTGACAGAGTGGAACTGTCCCATAAGGTTTTCTAGGCTGTAATCTTTACAGGAGCAAACTGCCAGGTCTTTCGCCCGCAGAGCCGCTGGGTGGGTTCGAACCACACCAGCAGGGCTCATACCATTACCTTTCCACAATGTCTGGTCACAGGTCTGCAACTGTGACTTTAATGCCTTTCTTCTCTATGATCTACAGACAATTCTCATAAACATCAACTACTCAAATTAAAAAAGAAAAAACACATCAAAATTAAGGCAAAAACTACCTATTCTGATACCTTCCAGGTGTGCCAGTGAAACAAACACCCTATAATACCACTATTTTCATTTCAGTGCCCACAATACATTCTGGACTCAATGTTATGGTCAAAGTCAAAGGCCATATCTAGAAGAAATAAACAACAAACACAAAGCCACCAATATACAATGTAAAGAGAGAACTATCACTTTATTCTTTAACCTTAGTAAGAGAGAAAGAACAGCAAAGAGTAAGAAAAAGTTATATATAAAATAGGAGTTGTCAAACTTTCTTAAAGGGCCAAACAGTAAATATGTTAGGCTTAAGGCCTATATAGTCTCCGTCACAACTACTCAACTATGCCATCGTAGTAGGAATGCAGCCATAGAAAATACATCAACAAATGGGCATGACAGTGTTCCAATAAAATTTTAATTACAAAAGCAGGTGGCTAGCCCTTGGATTAGTTTCCTAATCCCTAATTTAAAACTTTTACTAACATTTGACTTTTGGACCACAGATTAAAATTCTCCACTTTACATGAGGTACCAAATACAAACAACAACAACAAAAAAAGCCTAAGCAACTTAAAATATATCACCGCTAAAGTTATAAAATACATGGCAAGCATTTTACTTGCATAACGTGAGTGGAAGAAGAAAAAATCCCTTCCCTGAATAAACATCAGTTTTAGTGGGTAAAAAATAACTAAAAACCATAAGCAAACAGTATGTCTTTAGCATGATTTAAAATAATCAACATATAGCACTATAATGGGAAATCTTAGTTTTTATCTAGATTTGATAAAAATCTAAGGGTAACTACATATGAATGTCCATTAAAGATAGAATAAATGTACTAGGTAATAGAACATAAAATTCAAACCTATTATATATACAGGAACCCTAGCTACGGCTGCTAACCAAAAGGTCAGCAGTTTGAATCTACCAGTCACTCCTTGGAAACTCTAAGGGGCAGTTCTACTCTGTCCTATAGGGTTGTTATGAGTTGGAATCGACTCAACGGCAATGGGCTTGTTTTCTATATGAGGCTATGGAGAAATATATTTTCTTAAATTGCCTTAGTTTTTCACATGTGTAACAAAAATGACACCCCATTAGCTCCTAAGGTAAACCAAGAAAAACAAATTTAGTTGTTTTACACAAAAAGCAGATTACAGACATCAAACAATGACAACCTACACTCAACACTCTTTAATAACTGGCTTACACTTCATGAAGTGTCTGAAAGCAACACAGTATAGTGAAAAACCACAGCATTTTGACCTGAGCAGCTGCAGGTTTCAAACACTATTCTACCAATTTCCTAGTTATGTGATCTTAGACAAGTTATTTATCACGCTAAGGATCAGTTTCCTAACCTGGAAAAGGAGGCTGACAAGATCTCCAACTGTAGAGAATAACAAAGGATTATAGGGCAATGTGCATATAGTATAGTACACAACATGCAATGCCCAGCTATTTGTTTTATTATTTAATGCTAAACTGAAGTTTCTCCTTATCTTAATGTTGTTATATCATTTTAATAAGCTTCTTAAAGTGTATGCTAGTGCAGTCACATCTTGGTCAATTACCTCTAGCCCATAAGAGAAGTTAGCTTCTCCCTTATGGGCTAGATCAAGCCTTTAGAGTTAATAATACAATTTGCTTTGTTAATGGTACTATAATTCCACTGAACAGTATTTCTTGTTCATACTCTAAACTTAAAATTTTATAAAGTAAAATTAATTACCTAGGAAAACTGTGTGACAGAATGCAAAGTGTTCTGGAATGGATTTTACTCCGAATTGTGCCACTAATCTGATAATTGAACAAGTCACTTCAAAGCTCCTTGCCTGTAAACCAAAGAAACTAACAATCCTTTATCTTCCAGCTCTAAAAACATTATTACTGAATTACAATTAAGCATGCTAGATATACTGGTGAGTAGGGGAGTAGAGATATCCTAACACTGCCAGAACTGACTGCAGAGAAATCTCAACCTTAATCGTGTCCGAGGTATAAATATTATAGTAATTCAGACTAAAAAAAGAGAGTATGGCCAATAAACAAAGAAAAGAAAAGAAGAGAAGAAACAAAAGGAAAAGGAAAAACAAAGGCATACTACATAAAGGCTTTAAAAACTGCAAGTACCTAGAACTAGACTTGGTTGGTTTCTAGAGGTATTACACTAATGCAAAACTGATTTGCAGGCCGAATTGCAATACCAAGGTATTAACCTTAGAAAGAATATAATTTGTGTCTCTTATATGTTCAAGGTACTATGAGAATGTAAAGTTAAATGAGATAAGTAGTATTTTATCAAAGTTGAAAGGGATCAGTTAAAACAGTTGTACATAAAATGAGCTCTGGGAGTTCAGACAAGTTAGCAATTATTTTCAACTAGATTAAAAAATATATATTTTAGGATCCTGACCTTGGCCTTTGGTATAAGTTTTTACCAACTACAGGCCTTTGCTAGCAAGGCAACTACACTGTAGTACAAAAATAAAATGCTTCTAAAATAAAAATAAATTAGAGGTGAGTCTTTTTTTCTGAGGCAGGCAGCTCAACTCATCTCTTCTTAAACACTGATTGGGTCAAAATACTAACTATAGAAAGGATGGATGTTATTAATGATGCCTATCCTTCACAATGCAAGTTATTCGGCAAGCTAATTTCATAATGGGAAAGTGAAATATTCAAATTATTATAAATCAGAATCACAAATTCCAAATAATTAAAGGTCAAACCAGTGAAATTTATTACATAAATTCTCATTTCGAAAATGTTTGTAATTTTTCTAAGAAAATTAGAAATGAAGTGAACTAAGCCAGTCTTGATAAGAGAATCCTAATAACAGATTATCAAACATTACAGTGCTAATTGTGTTAATACCTATTTGTAGGTACTGAAAAGATACACTTGAGATAAACACCCTTACCTTCATCAAAATCAGCATCATCCTCTGTATGCTGGGGGAAAGGAAAGCAGTTGGTAATTTCAAGCCGATCTTCTACAACCAGGCCCAAAAGCACTCCTTGGACAACTTCAGTTCCTTGTCCTTCTTCTTGATAATGTTTGATTATTTTTAATACCACCTAAAAGAAAATAAAGGAGCTTAATTTTATTTTTATAGTTTATATTTCCTTTATTTCTGAGAAAAAATAAATCATACTAGTGTGTTTGCAAGACCACAAAACTATATAACAGGATTAACCAAATTTCTTATAAATCACTTCCTTTACCCTTACATAAATAACAAAACTCACACAGTCCAAATGTACATCTGAAACTCTGTAATGCAAAACTGATTTGCAAGTCCAATTGCAATACCAAGGTATTTACCCTGGTATGTCGAATGTCAAAACGGTATGTACAGGCAGTCCCTGGATCACGAATGTCTGATTTACAAACAACTCATACTTAAGAACGAACTGCCATAAGGCCTATTATATTAAAATTCTGAATTAAATACGTACAATAGCTCATAATAACGAATGAACTCAGTACTCTGTGACATGTCAAAATGCTGCGCAGTTTATAAGTGTTTCACATCCACAGAAAGGTAAAATATATACTAAAACATTTGACTAAATGACGCTAAATACGAACCATATGTACCTGTTCAGACTTACCTACAAATTCGACCTAAAGACAAACTTACAAAAGGATTTCCTTCGTAATCCGGGGACTGCCTGGATGTCAAAATGTTAATATACAGCACTCATGACTAAGTAGCCAATCAACCCTCAGGTCAAGACTTCTCAAGGGGCTCTGGGACCCAGGAGTTCCTTTGGCCAAATCAAACAGTACCCCCTTATCCTGAGGTTATTATTGAGAAAGTGCTCAGTAAGCTTTTGCTTACAGGAAGATAACATCCTGACCTAGATGATAAAACTACCATTAAGACACAGAAAAAAAGACCTCAGTTATCTGGACATCTGAAAGCAGAACCCTCTAACAAATTCTCAACTTGCCTTCCTGAAAAGACCATATTAGCCATACAAAGCAACAATGGGAATGTGTGTCCAACAAGAATCTGGTTGGTAATCAAGAACACAAAAAAAACACAGGCTCAAATACTACCTAGTTGTCCTCAACCAGAAAGAAAAATTAAATAACTTGTAATGGAAGAAGTACAGCCAGAATGCTCCTTAGAAGCGAGAATGGCAAGACTTTATCTCCTGTACTTTGGACATGTATGTTATTAGGAGGGACCAGTCATTGGAGAAGGACATCATGATTGGTAAAGTAGAGGGTCAGTGAAAGAGAGAAAGACCCTCCACAAGATAGACTGACACACTGACTGCAATGATGGGCTCAAGCAGAGCACCGACTGTGAGGATGGCATAGGACTGGGTAGTGTTTCATTCTGTTGTACATAGGGTCGCTATGAGTAGAAACCAACTCGACGGCACCTAACAGCAACAACAATGGAATAATCAGCTCTTACATTACTCTCTCCTCTAACATTTCAAAAGATAAAGGAGGCATGAATGTACATGGCTGAATAGGCAATTAATTTAAAAGTTCATAATAACAAAAATAGTAGAGTCATTAATAATAACCCCTAAAACATGCAGTAGTTACTATGTAAAGTGCTTAGAATAGTACTTGATACATAGTATTTACTAATAGTGTTATTATCATTATTATTTAAGTCCATGGCCAGAAAATCTAAAGGTTCCTGGATACTCAATGCTATTGATGAGATCACTGAACCACTGCTGAAATAAAATGCAACAAACAGTCAAAGATACAACGGAAAGTACTCAGAGGAAAAATATGTCTAACAATAATATGAATGTTTGTTAGCATTTTATTGATTAGTATTCCATTTAAAGCAAAGGCTTTCTTGATAGAAACAGTATTACCTCAAACCAAACCAAACCCATTGTCATCTAGTCAATTCCTACTTAAAGCAGCACTATAAGACAGAGTAGAACCATCGCATAGGGTTTCCAAGGAATGGGTAGTGGATTCGAACTGCGGGCCTTTTGGTTAGCAGCCAAGCTCTTAACCACTGCACCACCAGGGCTCCAGAAACAGTATTAATAACCATTTAATAACAACAGGTTACATGTATTGACCATTATGTGCCAGGCAATATTCTAATAATTTTACATCTACTATCAAATCATGTAATTCTCACAACCACCTTATGAATTATTATATTCATTTTACAGATTAGAAAATTGAGGCAGAGAAAAATTAAGTAAATGGCTAAAGGTCACACATCTAGGAAGTAATATAGCCAAGATTTAAACACAGCCAAATTCCAAAGCATGTATGTTTGCTTTAACTTCAGTAACGAGGAAATGGTTTTCATATCAGTAACTCAATTAAGAATTAAAATGGTGAGTGATCAATAGACACAAAAAGACTTCACATGGATATGATGCAGATCTCCTAAGGACAGCAAGCAATCAGCAGGGAAAATTGCTTACTACAGAGGAGAACCAACTGCTAAGACTGGCAGACCTTCAACACAGTGAAATGAAATAAGTGCACAAACCTTACAGATTCCTGTATAAAGGGCCTCTCCACTTCTTGAAAGGCACAAAAACAGGCTTTAGAGTCGTGCAGGTATAGGTATGACTCCTAGGTCCAGCACTTACTACTAGTAACCTTGGGAAAGCTATTTTATCTTCATCTTCTTAAGCGCCAGACTTCTAATCTGCAAAATGAAGCTGTTTCATAGCATTGTTGACACTACCAAAAATGAGATAATGTACAGAAAGTACTTCACCCAGGGCTCGCCAAGTAGTAAGTGCTCATGAATGATCAATATTATTGATGCTGTCAATAAAAAGAAAGCAGAACTATTTAGTTCCTATTCAACTTATCTCTCTACCAAGGAAAATTATTTTCACACTTAAAAAATAGAATAAATGTATAAACAAAACTGCTGAAGAGTTAGTATGAACACACTAACCAGCTGTAAATGATTTCAAGTCACCTAGTTTAGGTTCCCTAGGTTCCTTGATACTCAACACTTAACCCAGTTGATAAGATCACTGAACCACTGCTGAAATCAAAGTGAATGAGAAAATGCTAAAAGACATATGAGCTTAGTGTATATCTCTGGAGAAATCTTTGGTGGTTGCTACATGTGCAAAAAGCAATACTGATAACTAGAAGCCGGCATAGTTTCAAAAAGAAGTTAGGCCAAAAAACTTTCATTTCCCTTTATAAATAAAATAGTAATGAAAAATATATATATTTTTTAAAATGAATTATCACAGTTAAAAAGATCTTATATTAAAACACTGTCTTAACTTTTAAAGGGATTAGTGGGGCAATGTAAGCAAATAGCACATCAGGCTTGATACGTCTGCCCAAAAGCCAATGCAATTTTATACAGTATTAACAAAACTACAGAGCTTCAAACATGATCTCACTCTTTTCAGCATCCCTGAATTGATGTGTTCAGTTCTATTCTATGATCACAGACAAAAGTTCCCAGTAAAAGTACTCAACTGAGAGATGGAAACAAAGCACAGTAGTTTGACTATTTGCTACAGACAATCAACATAAACACATAAACACAGAAAAAGGGTAATTTATAAGAGAAAGCTGAAAACCTTGTGATGAGGACCAGTTCAGTGAATTCAAATCTCTCCCAGGCTAGGGACACTCCAAATAGCTGAAAGGTTATCAAGTACTAGAGGATTAGTCTTACTTTAAAAGGCAAACCTAAGGACCACAGATGAAAGCTTCAGGAAGATTTCAATTTTAAGGGTGAATTCTCTCTAGCATTCACGGCTGTTTAAAATCGGAACTAGACATGTCAGGCCTTTAGGACAGGCTTAGTGATCACTAAAATAATTTCCAACTCTATTATTTATGATCTTGCCTTTTTAATATACTCTGATGAAACAAAACACTCGGGAAAAAATAGAAAATCATTATTATCAAAACTAAGCTGACTCATTCTTCATTTTGACATTTTATGGTCTATTTCCTACATACACACTAAAATTTCCATGCTTTAGTTCAAAATGTAATGTCATGGAACAGCATTACAACTTGAGAGTAGGAACCATTTACATGTCAAAAGGACAGTTAATTCCTGATCAGAAGTAACTAACTGACATACATGCTTTTGATATTCTATATGAATAACCAAGAATTTGATATATACATAAAAAATGTTGCATAGACTACTGGTATCTATAAGTGAGACAGAATCCTATGTTCTGTTCATTGTCTCTTCCCTTTTAAATGTTCTCATAAAACGGAGGGAGGGTTTACTCACCACCACATCCCCATAACCTAACACAGGTCCTGCCACAAAAAAGATATTCAAAATATATTTGAATGAGTGGTAGACATTTACTTATCACTAACAACATGTCAAGCACTCCACTAAGTGCCTTACATGCAATGACTCACTAAATCCTCACAACCACCCTCTGAGGTCAATAAAATTACTTTCCCCATTTTACATATCAGAAAACAGAGATAACCTAACATAAAAGTATTAAATCATTGAGGTGAAATCTGACTTCTGACTCCAAGGCATTTTAATCACTTCACAGTGACTGAGTAATTTTAGAGGCTCCAAACAAGACTGAAATAGCTAGGATGGAACAGAGATGCTCTGGAAGAAGTCTCCGCGCTGGGGCTGTGGAAGCAGGACCTCCTGCATAGAGCATTAAAAGGTTAACAGAGGGCTACAGGGTCAGGCAGCAAAAGGCTGCGAGGGAATAATGATGGTGGTCAGATTTTTGTGCCCTGGTCCTTATAAGTTAAGTAGCATCAACAGAAAACTGCCATTCGTTGCAAGAATGCAATACGGCTTTCAATCTTTAGCACTATTCTCACAAGCCACAAGATGGGAATGTTCCCCAACAAAAGTCGTGTTTCAGTCATGCTCACTCTTTCATTTTCTCTTTCCACCAACCATATGCCTCTGTCCATAAAACAGTGCTGATATATCTTTTAATTAATCCTGTTTATTGATGTCATGCTCTCTGTTCTTACTTTTAAAAACAGGTATTTGGAAAGCATAATAGTTCTCCAAAACAAAAACACAACCCATAGTATTTTTGTTTATACATGTCACAAATGACTCCACACACACAGAGACCCTATATCATGTATTCCTCAGCTTACCAAAATGACCTGGGGAGCTTTTCTAGATAAAGAGTGGTCCTCATCCTGGTTACATGTTACAGCCACCTGAGGAGCTTTAAAAACTACTGATGTCAGAACCTACTCCTGTGTCTACACCAGAGACTGAGTTACTGTGTTTAGGTTCTCCATGTGATTCTAATACACTACTTCATTCTAGACTTAATGCATTAGTATGATTCACCTTTCCTTTTGGTTTGGTTTTGTGGTAATTCCTCAGGTGATTGCAACGCATACTGCTGGTCAAACCACTACAAGTTTCCTTTCCTTTAAGATTCCCTGTATTGCTACAAGGAGCCCTAGTGGCACAGTGGTTAAGAACTCAGCTGCTAAACAAAAGGTTAGCAATTAGAATCCACCAGCTGCTCCTTAGAAGCTTATGGGGCAGTTCTATTCTGCCCTATAGGGTCGCTATGAGTTGTAATTGACTCAATGGCAGTGGGTTTGGTTGGATGGGTGTCGCTGAAAGGAGCCCTGATGGCACAGTGGTTAAGAGCTCAGCTGCTAACTAAAAGGAGCAGTTCAAATGCACCAGCTGCTCCTTGGAAACCCTATGGGGCAGTTCTACTCTGTCCTATACGGTTGCTATGACTCAGAATCGACTCGACGGCAACAGGTTTTTGGTTTGCTGTTGCTAAAAAGTGAGCACACAGAGAAAATACAGACCCAAAGTGAACATTTTACTTATAAAGGTAAAAATAAAACCCACTGTTGTCGTGTTGTTTTCAAGTGACCCTATGAATATACCCCCTAATATGAGGATTAAGGAGCCCTCGTGGCACAAAGGTTAAACGCTTTGTTAACGGAAAGGTTGGCAGTTCTAACCCACCAGCAGCTCCATGGGAGAAAAGACCTGTAAGATTTGCTCTGGTAAAGATTACAGCCTAGAAAACCTATGGGGCGGTTCTACTCTGTCATATAGGGTCACTATGAGTCGGAATTGACTCGAAGGCATGCAAAAATAAGAGGAAACTCAAGCCCTACTTGAAAAAATCTCTACAACATAGAAATGACAGGAAAGACAGCAGCAGCAATCTATCTTAGAAGCAGAATTTCACCTCATATTTAAGACTACCTGTGGGGTCGCTATGAATCAGAATCGACTCGACAGCAATGGGTCTACATTTCCCAAATTTCATCATATTCTGGGCCTAAATGCTTAATCCACTTATTGTGCTCTGCATAGTATTATTCTCTGAATAGGTCAGCTATCTCTAGAAACATCTCCCAGATTTCTGAGGTTTGCCATGTTCTCAAACTGGGCAGATCTTAGCAAGAAATTCCAATCTACAAGATATTGAACAGATGTGCTGTCTGCTGAAATTACTCTAAAGGAATCATTTTTTTCCTACTATTGTTAGTCAGGGCAGACAATTTGAAAGAGCAAAACTATTACTTTATATAATTTCTACTGAGGAGTCCCTGGGTGGTGCAAACAGTTAATGCACTCAGCTACTAACCAAAAGGTTGGAGGTTCAGAAGTGCCTGAGAAAGCCCGGTGATCTACTTCTGAAAATTCAGCCACTGAAAACTCTATGTATGGAGCACAGCTCTATTCTGGCACCACTGGGTTGCCACAAATCAGAGCTGACTTGATGGCAACTGGTAAATCTCCAAGGAATACAATACTATTTTTTTCAGGTGTCTGGCTTTTAAAAAAGATGTTAACTTTGCCCAAAATACAAAGTCTAAAAGCAACAAACGATTTAACTTCCAAAACAAGAAGTATCCCTCAATATTACACAGTAAAGTATAAATAACAACCTAAAATATTCAAATGAATTAAATAGACCAGAAGTCAGTAAAACTAAAATTTGAGAATTAAGCATGATGGATAAATATTCCATCCTGCCTAAAAAGGGAACATGTAGCAGGATGCCTAAGATCTCCCTATCAAAATCATATCAAAAACTTTAAATTTCATAGCAGGAAACAGTTTAAATCTGGGCAAAATAAAGAGTACCTTTTTTGATGAACTAGAATAATTTTCTATCAAATACGATGTCTGCAAAGACCAGTTACTACAGCAAGACCTGAAAGCCCTGCACAGAACTGCCAAGCTTTTGTTCACTTCAGCTTCTTTCATTCATTAATTTATTCACTCAGATATTTACCGAGTGGCTTCTATAAGCCAGTAACCTCTGCCAGGCCCTGGAGATGTGAAATTATATCAAACACATGAAGTCCTTACTTTGACAGAGCTCATATTTTAGAACAGCTGTGGTGTAATTGATTATTTTTGTGTGGCCTTTCTAGTCATGGTCTTGTAACTCTCACCCAGGTGACTGAGCAGGATTGAGTGACAGGGTAATTGTAGACCACCAAGGGGACTGGTCAGTTTTGCCTTAAAAGACAGTCAATTCCAGAACAGAGAGGAGAATCTCAGCACCACCAAGGAAGAACAGCCAGGAGCCAGCACGTCCTTTGGACCTGGGATCCCTATGCTGAGAAGCTCCTGGAACCAGAAGCCCAAGAGTGAGCTGTAACCTTGAAGACGGTGAGAAGCAGTGGCAGGAGAGATCTGGAAGCAGAGGCCCGGCAACAGGAGAGGGCATGGTGGGCTTCCCAGTCCACGGAGGGAGAAAACTGAGTGCCTTTGGACAGAGGCCAAGGACCAGGGTGAGGCATGCCTGCAAGCACGGCTGGGAAGAGGCTGTCCTGATGGAAGAACCGTACTCTGAGTGTTCCTGAGCCTAGACTGTAACTGTTACTTCCCTAATAAACCCCATAATTGTGAGTGTGGTCTGTGAGTTCTGTGCGGCCACTGCAATGAATAATTGAACCCAGTAGAGAAGCAGAGTGCTGTGGGAGGGACAGTTGATAATAAAATTAATAGAATTGATAAAGATGGCAGAGACAGAAGGCATGTCTGACCTCCACCTCATGGAAATCTGACTTGGGCTGTGGATCTTATTCTCCTTTCTCCTTGTGAAGTTAGAGGAGGTCAGACACCACCTCCATGCCATTTTTACAGCAGTGATTCTCAAATTTTTTGCTCTTAGGACCCTTCTAACACTCTTAAAAACTAAGGACTTCCGGAGGGCTTTCACACTGATATTTACCATATATGAAATTAAAATTGAAAAAATTTCAAAATATTTATTCGCTTAAAGATAACAATAAATGCATTATATGCCAACACAAGTTATATTTTATAAGAAATAACTTTTTCAAAACAAAAGAAAATGAATCAGAATAGACAAATAATACTGTTTTACATTTTTATACATATTTACATTTTTGCAGTGCAATGTGTTTCTCTTATGTACGGCCTTTCTGACCTTGGGTTTATAATTCTACCAAAAATTATTGGCTGGGCCACAATCTTACAATGGATTGGTGAGTCTACTATGCAAATAGCGTGTGTAAAACCACCCAATAAAATTAAATGACCTTGTGGGAATTGACTGATTTCTATGTAAATTAAGTGACTATGGCCTACCAAGGGAATTGGTCAGTTCCAGTCTGGTGGGAGGGCCATGACTTGAAATTGACAAGTAGGCTTACATAAGGGCCAATTGCACAGGTTTAGGGGGACCTCACTATCATCAAGAAGAGCCTGGAGCAGAATGCATCCTCTGGACCCAGGGTCCCTATGCTGAGAACCTCCTAAACATGAGAGAGAGAGCCGTAATGCTGAAGATAGCAAGAGACAGCACGAGACAGTGAGAAATGGCGCAGCAGCAAGAGCAGCAGGAACTGGGAACCAGGAGACTGGCATGAGGCAGCTGCAGTGGGCTTGCCGACCCACGAAGTGATAGAGCTGAGTGCCTTTGGGCAGGAGGCTTGCTGGTGCAGCAGTGCCACCAGGCACTTGTCGGTGCGGATAAGGAGTTGCAACACTTTCCCAAACAGGGCAGAGTCTGAGAGAAGGCCCAAAAGCAGGCGGGGCCAAGGTTTGGCGGCAGATACAGCTAAGAGAAGGCCTGCTTACCTGCAGGCACAGCCAAGAAGAAGCTGAGAGCTGTCTTGGTTGAAAGCTCTCCTGACTGAACAACTGTATCCTGTCTTCTGAGTTGTATTCTATTACTTCCAAGTTAATCCTGATCCTGAGTTGTAGCCTGTTACTTTTCTAATAAAACATATAATGGAGAGTATGGTCTGTGAGTTCTGTGTGGCCATAGCAACAAATTATCAAACCCAGCAGAGAAGTACAGACTGCCATGGAGAGGACGGCTGGTGTCATAAATAATGAAAAAGTTGTGAGTGGAGGTATGTCTGACTTCCACCTCACAGAAGTAAGCTTTGGGCTGATCTTGATTCTCATCCCTCCCCCTGAAGTTAGATACCTTCTGATGCTAGTAGATTATAATTTTCAAAAACAAAAAAATGTTTTAATTAGGATAGAAGAATGACAGTTTTACATTTTTATAAATCTTTTTAATGTCTGGTTTAATAGAAGACAGCTAGATTCTCATATCTACTTCTGCAATCAATCACTTATAATATCACACATCAAGTAGCCTCTGGAAGCCTCCATTGTGCACTCGTCAAAGAATGAAAGAAAAAATGACAAATAAGGTCTAAGTATTATTATGAAGGAGTCCCTGGGTAGTGCAAATAGCTAACATGCTCAGCTTCTAACAGAAAGGTTGGAGGTTGGAGCTCACCCAGAAGTACCTCAAAAGAAAGGCCTGGCAATCTACTTCTGAAAAACCAGCCACTGAAAACCCTATGGAGCATAGTTCTATTCTGACACACATGGAGTAACCAGCAGTCAGAATGGACTCAACAAGCACAATTTTTTTTTAATAATTCAAATTTATAATAAGCCCGTCAAGAATAAATTAAATGCTTTTAGAAGACAAACAAGTATAGCATTTAGAACTTTTCTATTATTTTAAAGTATTCTGGGATTTAATGAGATTAAATAGATAACTCTACAGTCACCTACAAAAATCTGCTTATGTAAAACTCATTCACCAAAGACACTGGGTAAATATTAAAATGTTACCCTTCCTACAGTAATATTCTTAGTCTGCATCCCGATAGTATTAGGCATAATAAAATTTATCCTCTATTGTCTTAACACAGCTAAAAGGCAAAAGAAAGCCTCAGGCTAAAATGCTGCTATACATTCAGTCTGCCCACTTCGGCAATGCGATTGATGAGAACATTGCTCTTACTTAAGATCCTGGTGAAGAACCAGATGGTATCCAGTGGAAAACCAGCACTGTGAGTTTAAAAAACCTGCCATGGTTGCCATCCAGGAGATCGACTAAGTCCAGGTATTGATCATTGATGTGTTTATCTCCAATCTCCGATCAAAAGGAGGGAATGACTTAGAAAATAATATTGGGGTTATTTATTCCCTCTCCTTGAGCACAGAGAATGTGACCCAGCTGGAGCGGCACTCACAAGGCACCAACTAAACCCTGAGATGACAACAATAGCTAGGATCATCTTGGAAATTATCTTTTAGAGAAGAAAAATATCTTTTAGGGAGCCCTTCACATGAACTATTCAAATAGAACACAAAAAGACTTTTCACTCTCATCTTTTTCTATTAGCATTTAGTGAATAGAAAACTTGTTGGACCTATGAAGACTCTCCTGACTGTTGTTACTGAAACCTGTACCAATGACTGTTAAGAAAGGCAATTTAAAACGTAGGATCACAGTTTCTAGCCAATCTGTGAAAAGTGAACCTTTCAATGGTTTTGCCCATTTGTAATGTTAATATATATTGATGATTCTAACGTTCCTTGGACTTGGGCAAACATGGCTGTGGTAGCATGCTTGTCTGTTTTCCCATTCTTGCCTATTCTGTAATATTCTTTGGACTTGGACAGACATGGCTGTAGCACCATGCTTGTCCGTTTTCCCACTTTTGTCTGTTCTGTGATATTTCCTTGGACTCGGGCAGACATGGCTCTGGCAGCATGGTTGTCCGTTTCCCACATTTGCCTTTTTGAACATATGCTGAATAAAACTTTCTTTGTGCTTAAATAAAAAAAAAAAGATGTTACCCTTCCTGGCCCCCTAAAAAAAGGCATGGTTTATTTAAAAAAAAAACAAACAAAAAACCATACTACCCACATTCTACATCAAAAAGTATACTTCTCAAAGTGTTTAAGTCCTAAAAACAAATATTGTAATGTGAAGGCCATGGGTGGCCTTCAAGAGATCTATGGATTTCCTAAAATCATATGCAGTATTTTGTTGTCTGTATAAGTAGGGGCATTTTCCCAGGGAAAAAAGTCCATGGCATTTGTCAGATTCCCAAAGGGTTAAAGATCAGTTTTCAAAATAATAGTAATAAAAACATAAGGAGTCCCTGGACAACAACTAAGGTTAAGTGCTCAACTACTAGCCGAAACACTGGTGGTTCAAACCCACCCAGAGATGCCTCGGAAGACAGGCCTGGCGATCTGCTTCTGAAAATTGACAACCTTGAAAATTCTATGTACCAGTTCTACTCTGGACACATGGGGTCACCATGAGTCAGAACCAACTAGACAGCAACTGTCTTAGTTACCTAGTACTGCTATAACAGAAATACCACAAGTAGATGGCTTTAACAAAGAGAGATTTATTCTCTCACGATTTAGGAGGCTAGAAGTCCAAATTCAGGGTGCCAGCTCTAGGGGAAGGCTTTCTTTCTTTGTTGGGTCTGGGGAAAAGTGCTTGTCATCAATCTTCCCCTGGTCTAGGTGTTTCTCTGCACAGGAATTCCAGGTCAAAAGGACGTTCTCTGCTCCCGGTGCTGCTTTCTTGGTGGTATGAGGTCCCTATGTCTCTCTGCTTGCTTCTCTCTTTTATATCTCAAGAGATTGACTTAAAACACAAGCTAATCTTATAGATTGAGTCCTGCCTCATTAACATAATTTCTGCTAATCCCACCTCCTTAACATCATAGAGGTAGGATTTACAACAAATAGGAAAATCACATCAGATGACAAAATGGTGGACAATCACACAACACTGGGAATCACGGACTAGCCAAGTTGACACACATTTTTTGGGGGTAAACAATACGATCCATAACAGCAAGTAACAACAATAAAAACGTGAGGTTATTCTTTTATGTCTTTATGAACAAGAAGGATGCAGAAAGACATACCAGGATATTAAGGTTACTACAGGTGCATGTGGGGGTAGGGAAATGGAAGACAAACATTATCTTCTCTTTATGAATCTTTGTATTTTTACTTAGTTATAATAAGTATGTATTTGTTTTATTTAAAAAAAATCAAATAAAAATATTAAGGAAAAGAGCTTAAAAATACAGCAAACACTGCAATTTACTACATGGAGCTTAAAGAATAAAACAAACTAGCTAAATCCTTTTTCAGCAGTAGCAAATTAACAGAATGATGTGGGCATAATGTATTTTGATTTTAGCATCTATCTTTCAGGTATGTTAGTAAAATATACGCTGAATGAAGCATGGTTCAGTGGATTTGAAAGGAAAAACCCACACATGAATGTCAGCACCTGTTAACTTTAAATTCTAATCTCTTGTTGATGTAGTTACTCAATTCTATTCACATGATGTCACTGTACACACAGAAATGAATTATCAGAAAATATGCATACATACAGAATATCAAGGTCAAAGGGGTAACTTCTCACCACTCCTATTCAGCATTGTACTGGAGGTTTTAGCTAATGCAATTAGACAAGAAAAGGAAATTAAGATTGGGAAGAAAAAAACCTGCTTTTGTTTGCAGATAACATGACTGTCTATGTAAAAAATCCCAAAGAACCAACAATAGCAACAAAAAACAAGAAAAGAATTCCTGGAACTAATACACGATTACAGTAAGATTGCAGGATGCGAGGTTAATATACAAGATCACTTTCCTAAATACCAGTAATGAACAACTGGAATATGAAATCAAAAACACAACATCATTTACATTAGCACAAAAAATAAAATAAAACACTTAGGTGTAATTCTAACAAAATATGTGTAAGATCTGTATGAGGAAAGCTACACTCTGATGAAAGAAATCTTTGTACTTTCTCTCAATTTTTCCAAACCTAAACCTAAAACTGCTCTAAAAAAGAAGTCTAATAATTAAAATATAAAGTCAAGAGTACAGTTTTTTTTTTTCAAAATACTGTGTGTACAATCTTCCTCTGAAACATCATTATCCTTCCTAGAAATAAAAGACTAGGTCCACTTCAAGCATTTCTTAAAAGTCTGAAATAAGAAAGGAAAAGCCCAAACTGCACCGATTGCTGACCAGTTAGAGAAACGGTCAGACAGCATGCACGATTCCTACTTGGCTTTACTCCAGTTTTATAGATTCTGGGAGGTAAGGCCCACAGCCTGAATTTCTCCCATCAATCACTGTCAAAGAACAGCTATTAGCTTAGAAGAATTTTATTCTCAAAGAAACTGTAATGCCACAAAATCTCCCCTTAGCATATTATGTAAAGTCAATATCTAGACTTTCATTTAATTCTGGCTTCCTTTACTGACTGATCTGTGAACTTGGCAGTTTTCTTATTTGGTTAAGGCTAGATCATTTTTCTAACACTGAACAAAGAAGGTAGCTATTGCCAAAATGTAAATTCAAAAAGCAGAAAGCTGCATTAGACTTAAATGTAACACATTTTATGGCTCAAGTGGGAGAGCGGTTCCATTTCATAACTGGCTTCAGTCAAATAATAAACAGGATTTAAATCACTGCTGTTAAGTTGTGATGTGAAAGAAATTTAAATAACTTCAATAGCAAAAAAAAAAAAAAGGTACTTTGCTTCTGACACATATGGGTTTAGTTACAATGCTCCAATACACTTAATCAATATCACCTCTACAATATTCCAGTTGAAAGAGCATATTTCATTATTATTCTCTTGGATCTAACTCTCACTGATGGTCCATATTTTTTATTAAAGTTAAATCAACTAATAATTGTTGGGAAAAGGGGGAGGGGAATGTAGCCTCAAGGAATTCAACAGAATGGTACTGATCAAAAAAATTGGGCTTAATGGGAAAGTATAATGATGCAAAGTATTTCTAAGTACTTAAAAAAGTAAATTACTACTTTTGAGAAAATAATCAATTATTTATTTACTTTTCTAGTACAAATGTACTTGTCTTTGAGACATATAGCAAACTATTTCAGTTTTAAAGTCTCCTTTACTTCCCCCAAACCACCCAGTTCACTCATGTTAAAACCACAGAACTGTCTACCAGTTTATGAACATATTCACTAATATAGTATCTAATCACAATCAAATTTAAATTAATGAGAATGTTTTATAAGTTTCCACTTTACCAACTCAATATATACATCACTACCAACCAACTTGCAAATTTTCTCACTTATAGCCGGAAGGTAATTTTTCTCAAGTAAAATGAGTAATAAAAAGACGGGAACAGAATTCATTTCCTCTCTAATGCATAAAGAAAAAAATTTCAAAAATATTACATTACATATTACTACTTCCTAACACATTTCAAGTTTATTATGTTCAGTAGCATTGACCACTGCTTAATTAGAAGGCCTTTAGGTGATTTTTTTGGTGCTTCAATTACAGTTTGTTCTGCTTCCTTAACAGGAGGCACTAGTTGCTAAAATAGATCCAGAAGCAAACATTAGGAAAGAGTAACTGTGGCTGCCTCCAGGAACAGAGTGGTTGGAAGACAGAGATGAAAGTGACAGCTTCTTTTCATTACCTACTTTTTTTTTTTTTTTTGCCTTTTGCGTACTATGTGCTTATATTGCCCAATTTAATGATTGTGTTTAATTTAATAGGTTTAATAAATTCACTCATTTGTTACTCGTATCAAATAAAACTAGTAGGGGGGGAGATAGGGAAAGGTATAGAAGATATTAAGAAAAAAATCTCATAGTATAATTATCAGAATACAATGAATGCCTCAGTCATTCAGGGACTAGTTTAGGTACTACTTTTGGAGAAAATAAAACCTTAACCTTTTCATGACCTGTGGTACATACGGTATACCACCCACTTTTTCCAGCTCTCAGGTTCTTTGGGAATATACTTTTACCACTGAAAGTATTTGCTGCCGTCCAGTGGGGACCTGCGTAACGGCAAAAGTTGAAAGAAACGTTAGCTGAAACAAAATAGCTGGGGTATGAGGCTTGAAGTATGGTAGTGCAACCAGGTAGTATGACTGGGTAAAAATTTTGTCTTTTTTGGCTTTTGTGCCCTTAGATAAGCCTTGTAAGCTCATTTATGGTTTCTCGTGTGATAGTTAGGGAGCCCTGGAGGGTTTGGTTTGGTTTGATTTTTTTGTGCCATATTTGGAAAACCAGAGATTTCCCATGTACCCTAATGGAAGGCACCACAAAAAACATCAGCAACCAAAATCCGGTAGTAAGACGGGCAACCGCGAAGTATGGGTTCGAGAACTTAAAATTTCTACGTTAACCCTGTAGTAACAGATAATATTCCTCAAAATCCACATTACCAATCAAAAATTTTTAAACACACTCCATGACTCAGCATGCTTCCATTAATGAAAACACATAATATTAAAAAAAATTCAAAGCAGACAATAATTGGACCTTGAAACAGTTCAGATTCAAAGTGTAAAAAATTATGTTTTGATTAAGTCAATGCTGAGCTACCACTATTTTTCCTGAATCAATTCTTTTTTTATGCATACTTAGGCTTGGTACCAACATTAGCAAAAATAACTCCTACTCTAGCATACATAAGTATCCATTTCAATCCTTTCAGTTTCAATGAAACAAGTAGAGTTCGTCATCAAACAGATGGGCATGTAAATTACACTGTACTTTATTATTAAATCTAATCGGATATAACGATTTTATAGAATGATCATCTACATGCAGTAGTTTACAAGGAAAAACTAAAGCTACCTTCTCTTTAAGTATATTTTCTCATACCTTGCCAAATGAAATAATACTCAATACCATAATTTAAATATCTACAAAAACAAAACAGTGAATTTGGAAGAAAAAGCAAATGCAAACAAATTTTCATGTAAGTGCTAAAATCAGAAGTTTGATACAAAGAACTATCTAAAGTAGACTTGGCAAAATGAAAGTAAGAAAAGTTAATGACAAAAATAAGAACTGGCAAAGATCTTTTTAAAGTAGCTCAATGTTTTGGAGAGACTTTTTCTCCCGACAATCTGGGCTAGGACTGAGCTAGAAGTCAAGAACAACACTGCCACTTAAAATACCTGGAGCGCTTGTCCAAACTAATGAGACCCTGGATATTAAGCAAAATATCAGAATTTATAATTATATGGTTGTAAATTATATAACTTATACAGGAGCTAGTTGAAGTCAAAGGTGATAAGAAAGAAACAAAAGACAAGAAACCAGTAAAATACTTATGTGTACCCACAGCCCTTTAACTAATATGGAAATAGGCATTTGAGGAGTAAACAATGTGTGTCATTTCACCTAGGCCAGATCTACTGTAACAACTAAAGTTTTAAAAAAAAGTTTTCATTATATTCCATTTACCTTGTAAAGAACCCAGTTTGAAATTCAACTGTAACTAACACCAACTATTAAAATAAATACCAACTACCAAACTGATATTGACAATGATTAAATATCAATAAGAAATTATATATTAAGCTTCTACATATTACAGTAGGAAGGCCATGCATTATCCTTGTATTAAAGGAGGGAGAACAAGGCTCAGAGATGCCAATTGTTTTATGAAATTGTCTCCCTCTATGAGAAATACTGAATAAGCTGGGCTTCTAAATTACACTCAAGAAGATAACTACAAGAGACCAGTGATACAGGTTGGCATTAGTGGTGTGTATGCCACAAACACTGGAGGCACTGTCAAGAAAAAACAAAACTAAACAAAAAAATCTGACTTAAGAGAAAGGAACTATACAAATAACTTCAAATATAAGAATCAACACAAAGCCAGTTTCTATGAAGCAGAGGTCAAATACATTCCCACATTCTCCAAGCTGCTGTACCACTCCGTCTCTGACACTGGCTACTCTCTCTCCCCTAAGCATCCTTCCCTCCCTCGTTTAGGTTCGGCAATTCATTGCAAGGTCTCACAGAACTCATGAACTGCACTTACAGTTAAGTGGTTTATTAAGGAACAGGGTACAACTCAGGATCAGGATCAACAGGCTACAACTCAGGATCGAAATCAAGAAGCATGTAGCCAAAGTACCCCTTCTTCAGTGCAGGACAGCTCTCGCATCTCCTCTTAGCCTTGCACGTCTCCTCTCAGCCCCCTCAGGACAGGCTCCTCTTGGCCCTGCTATCTGTCACTGCAGGCTCTGCCGCTGGGCCCCTTCTGGGCCTCTTGCTGTCTTCAGTGGTAGAGCCCTTGACTGTGTTACAACTCTTTTAGGAGGTTCCTTGTCTCCTCTCTCTCTGTTTCTCTGCTTCTTCTCTCTTTCTTCTTTCTGCTTCTTTCTGCTGCTTCCCTTCCTGCTCCTTTCTATCTAAAAACCCCCGTGGGGCTGGCTGCATATATACACGCAACTCCTTGTCAATTTCAAGACATGGCCCCTCCCAGTGGGGCCACAAACTGACCAGTTCCCTCTCAGTAGGCCACAGACACTTCATTTGCATAGCAGGCTATAGTCGCCTCATCTGCACAGTCCACAGCCACTTCATTTGCATGGGTATACTGACCAATCCCTGCAAGGTACATACCAATCACAGGGCAGGCTGCAACACAGAACTAGACAAAAAGTTGTTTACAGCTTACCCAGGAAATGTCAATCACCCTGGACAAAACTAACAAACCTTCTAGGGTAGAAACCAGGGCAAAGGTAACTCCTTAGGGCTTAGGGGAAAAATCAAGCTATTTTTCCAAAGAACCAAGGCAAAAGTCCACATAAAGGAACTCATTTCACCACAGGAACACTGCCCAAGATGTCTAAAGGGTTATCCAAATCTTAGAATCATCACAAAATGGAAAAGTCTATGGACTTAGGTTTGCCTACCTAAAGCAGATAAACTACCTTACTTAGGAATTCCTACAACTACTCCTCCCAATTATCCTTAATATACCTCCTATTTTCTTCAATGTTGATTCCCAGCATCTTAATCCATGTAACCCATAGGCTGAAAGTTGTTATTTTTCCAAACTTGAGAATATTTACTAAATTGATGTCCTATGACAAATTATCTCCTAGAATATGACATATTGCTAAATATAAAGGTTCTCATATATTAGCTTTCTATGTTATGTCTGTAAGAAACCTGTTTTAGAAAATCCATTTTCTAACACTTGAACAAGGAACACTAGATTAATTATTTTGTGAACACCTTAACTTCTACTTCCCCTCATCATTACTCAAGCTACATAATCTATTTGTACCCCAGTTTCCTCATTTGTAAAATGGAGACAATAATACTTCCTCCTTCAAAGAGTTATTGTACAGCTTCAATGCTATATGTAAAGTACTTAGAACAGTACCTGCCATGTAAGAAGAACTAATATCTACTGATTACTTACAATATATGCAGCAGCTATAACAATAAAAGGGACAGTGAATCAAGGATGGCAAGATGTGATTTGAGCACAACCTCCAGTAAATGCCCTTGAAAAGTCACTCAAGCCTCTATGAGTGGCTGAATCTTAAGAATAATCCAGATAATACTGGTCCAACCAGCTCCTGAAGCTACTATATAATAATGCATATCAACTGCTCTTCCTCTGTTATAGAAAGCTACTATTCATAGGCCATAACATCTAACTTGCCTAAGTAAGAAATATAACTAAGAAGTTACAACGTCAGATTGAATACTTAATTTAACCCTCAGACTGTACTTACTCTTACACAAAAAATAAGGCTAACGAGACTGCTTATCTATTTTATCATCCACAGGGAAACAAAAAGTTAGAAATCAACAGGGTAAAAGATATATTTAACAAAAAAAAATAATAACAGGCAACCAAAGAAAAAGATGAACTACAGTCAATGCACCTAAAATTCCAAAACCGAGTATACTTTTACAGAAATAGACTTAAACACCTGGAGGAATTCTTGAGGCCTACTGTCCAGTATGGGTCAATAAATTACATTCTTAATGATAATGCTAAGAAAGCAAAACATAGTTAACACGTATTCAAAATGCTCTGATTAAAGAGGCAGAAAATTACGGAGTACACTTCAGAAAGAGTTATAATGAAAATGGCTAAAAAGTAAATTGGGGCTTGAAATGGTTTCAAAAGTTATCTAATTGAAAAATTCATACGTGTGAAACAACTTATTCTCCACTGAAGTCATAAAACCAAAAGAAGGGACCAAGAATCATGTAATTGTTTGTTTAAAGCATTAAAATAAAAGGTCAAACTTTACTCTTCCAGAGACTAGGATTTTTCAGACAAGAGCACTTTATAAAGGTTTAACAAGCTGTCCTCTGGTCTCTATAACTTGAATTGCTCATATGTAATTTCAAGTTGAAGCTGAAGAAAATTTAAACAAGTCCACGAGAATCCAAATACAACCCTGAGTATATCTCACCTGAGTTTAAAGAATAAATTTGATGCATTGAACGCTAAATGACCGAAGACCACACGAGTTGTCGGATGACATCAAGGACATCAGACATGAAGAAAGCAAAAGGTCATTAAAAAGACAGGAAAGAAAGAAAAGACCAAAATGGGTATCAGAAGAAACTCTGAAACTGGCTCTTGAATGCAGAGTAGCTAAAGTGAATGGAAGAAATGATGACGTAAAACAGCTGAACAGAAGATTTCAAAGGGTAGCTCGAGAAGACAAAGTATTATGATGAAATGTGCAAAGACCTAGACTTAGAAAACCAAAAGGGAAGAACACATTCAGCATTTCTCAAGTTGAAAGAACTGAAGAAAAAATTTAAGCGTCGAGTTGCAATATCGAAGGATTCTATAGGCAAAATATTGAACAACACACGAAGCATCAAAAGAAGATGGAAGGAATACACAGATTCACCGTGCCAAAAACTCAGTCAACGTTCAACCATTTCAGGAGGTAGCACATGATCAAGAACTGATGGCATTAAAGGAAGAAGTCCCAGCTGCACTGAAGGCACTGGCAAAAAACAAGGCTCCAGAATTAACGCAATACCAACTGAGATGTTTCAACAAATGGATGCAGCGCTAGAAGTGTTCACCTGCCTATCACAAGAAATTTGGAAGATAGCTACCTGGTCAACCAACTGGAAGACATCCATACTTGTGCCCATTCCTAAGAAAGGTAATCCAACAGAATATGGAAATTGTTAAACAATATCATTAATATCATACACAAGTAAAATTTTGCTGAAGATAATTGAAAAATGTTTGCAGCAGTACATCAATATGGAACTGCCAGAAATGCAAGCCAGATTCAGAAGAGGACATGGAACGAGGGCTATCACTGCTGATGTCAGATGGATCCTGGCTGAAAGCAGAGAGTACTACAAATATGTTTACCTGTGTTTTATTGATTACGCAAAGGCATTCAACTGCGTACATCCTAACAAATTATGGATAACATCACAAAGAATGGGAATTCCAGGACACTTAATAATGCTCATGAGGAACCTGTACATAGACCAAGAGGCAGTCATTCAAACAGAACAAGGGGATACTGCATGGTTTAAAATCAGCAAGTGTGCCAGGGTTGCATCATTTCACCGTGCTTATTTAATTTGTAAACTAAGCAAATAATCTAAGAAGCTGTACTATATGAAGAACTGGGCATCAGGATTGGAGTAAGACTCATTAACAACCTGCAATATGCAGATGACACAAGTTTGCTTACTGAAAGCAATGAGGGCTTGAAGCACTTACTGATGAAAATCAAAGACTACAGTCTTCAGTACAGATTACATCTCAACATAAAGAAAACAAAAATGCTTACAACTGGACCAATAAGCAAGGTCATGATAAACAGAGTAAAGACTGAAGCTGTCGAAGATTTCATTTTACTTGGATCCACAATCAGCACCCAGGAAAGAAGCAGTCAAGAAATCAAACGACATACTACATCAAGCAAATCTGCTGCAAAAGACCTCCTTAAAGTGTTAAAAAGCAAAGATACCATTTTAAGGCCTAAGGTGTGCCTAACCCAAAAGATGGTATTTTCAATTCCCTCATATGCATGCGAAAGTTGTACATTAAATAAGTAAGACCAAAGAAGAACTGATGCCTCTGAATTATAGTAAAGGTGAAGAATATTGAATATACCACGGACTGCCAAAAGAATAAACAAGTATGCTGTGGAAGAAATACAGCCAAAGTGCTCCCTCGAAGCGAGGATGGCAAGACTTCGTCTCACGTATTTTGGACGTTATCAGGAGTGACCAGTCCCTGGAGACGGACATGATGCTTGGTAAGGTAGAGGGTCCGCGAAAAAGAGGAAGACCCTCAACGAAATGGACTGGCACAGTGGCTGCAACAATGGGCTCAAACATAGCAACAGTTGTGAGGATGGCACAGGACCGGGCAGCATTTCAGTCAAAAATCTGTTGTACACAGGGTCACTATGAGTCAGAACCAATTTGATGGCACCTAGCAACAACAACAACATAACTTCGTACAATCTCATAAAAAAGCATACAGCAATACATGCCACAGATAACCTAAGTTCTTTACACACTGGAAATATTCATCTCAGTTCACAAAGCACTTTCGTCAACATTTTCTCATTTGGTTTGAACAACCATCAGGTTACACAAGGCAAAGAATAGGTCTATCCCTGAAAGCTGCTGTGAGCATCAGATATAATCTAGCCAAACAGTCCTTCACAGGGTCTTATAAAGAGCAGGTGCTCAATTAACGTTAGCAATTTTTTTACAGATAAGAAATTGATAGATAAAAAGGTGATAATTCCTTCACCAATATTTAAGGGTCTTCTATGTTATCAGGCATGGTTCTAAAACCAAAACCACTGCCATTGAGTTGATTCAGAATCATTGCAGCCCCATGTGTTACAGAGTAAAACTGCTCCATAGGGTTTTCTTGACTGTAATCTTTATTGAAGCAGACAGCCAGGTCTTTCTTCCAAGGGACTGCTGCATGGGTTTGAACCACCAACCTTTAGGTTAGTGTTAGAGTGCAAATCATTTGTACCACTTAGGGATCCTAGGCATTGCTCTAGACACTTGGAAATAGTGTAATAAACAAGCCTAACTTGATCCCTATCGTCAAGAAGTTGAGGCGCCCTGGTGGCACAGTGGTTAAAGCACTTGGCTGCAAACCGAAAGGTCAGCAGTTCGAACTCACCAGCCACTCCACGGGAGAAAGATGTAGCAGTCTGCTTCCATAAAGAGTACAGTCTCGAAATCGGTCCTCTCCCCTCAGCAACACAGCTGTTGCTCCTCACCGCGGCAACAGGGCTTTCCCTTTAGCCGCTGCCGCCACCGGGGCCCGCAGCCATGGGCCGCAATGCAGTTTATGTTGCTTTTTAGTCATCAGGGAAAGCTTTGACTGCAGAAATGGTATGTCCCATTATCAGACAGAGAAGACAAAGATCACAAGGGAACTTGTTCGAACCGTTTTAGCACGTAAACCTAAAATGTGCAGCTTTCTTGGGTGGCGAGATCTGAAGATTGTTTACAAAAGATATGTTAGTCTTTATTTTTGCTGTGCTATTGAGAATCAGGACAATGAACTAATTACCCTGGAAATAATTCATCATTACGTGGAACTACTTGACAAGTACTTCGGCAGTATGTGTGAACTTGACATCATCTTTAATTTTGAGAAGGCGTATTTTATTCTGAATGAGTTTCTTTTGGGAGGGGAAGTTCAGGAAACATCCAAGAAAAATGTTCTCAAAGCAACTGAGCACGCAGATCTACTGCAGGAGCCACGTTAGGAATATTTTAATGTCCTTGTGTACTAAATAGACTGCTCATCAAGTATGCAGAATTTCACAGAGAAAAGAGAGCTGATATACTTATGAAAAAAAGTATCCTCAGCTTGGTGACACTGGTTATCTTGTTGTTATAGTTGTAGAATATTTTAGAACCAATACCTTTACGACTGTATTTTTTCCCTGTTCCTATCCCTAGCCCTTTTCCATTTTATTTTCATTCTACATGAGATCTTGGTTTCGATTATGCCTGCTCCAACTGATTTAATTTCTTCTTGGAAAAAATAAGACCTATGAATGTTTTGAGTAATGTTTCATCTTAAACATATACATGTTATCATTAATGAATCACCTGCGATTAATCTCGTAAGAGGAAAACCTTGCAATCTTTCAAATGTTTACTGAAGAAAACATAGCTGGAACGCTAGGTCAAAATAAGCAGTGCCATAATAAGTAGTGCAGTTTGGTCTTCCAATGATGATATATTTTTTTAAAACAATGAAAACTGTATTTACTGTCACATCACATCCTGTATGAGCTCATGTGTCCTAATATATCACAGAAAAGTGTATGTGGAAATAATACATGAAGGTAACATTAATCTGCACCAGTATATGATATTTAAAATATTCCATGTTTTGGGAGTTTTGTAATGTCACATTTATTGAATCACATTTGTGCTATATAATAATATCAAACAATCCCTTTAAAAACTATCAGAAAGTTATGCAAGAAGAGTCTTGTCCACAATATCTGTAGCTCAATATTAAGCAACCCTTCAAAGTATTAATACTGATTCTTTATATAGTTAATATTTTAACATTCAGTTTAAATACCTAAGTACTTGGATTTTGCTAGCTACAGTTTTATAATACACTTAAATCTTCATGTAAATACTTAATGCTTTGTTAACAATGATTTTATACTTCAGGATATTAAAACCTTTAATATTGATCATTACTATGTATTCTTCTAATAAAACCTGCAACAAATTTTATTATCAAAGGAAAGTATCAAATAATTCATTGTTTTATATCTAGAAAGTCTGAATTAAGATACTCAAACTAACTTATCACTGCACGAAGGCCTCTGAAAATGTGTTTTGACCAAACTGCATTAGGCAGTACAGCTATTTCCATCCTTACCATTCTTTGCCATCATGCACTACATGTGAAGCCCCTGTATGGGGCTATCAGTGAGAAATTAAGCATTATACATTTGAAGCATTCAGAAGCATTGGTCTTTCTTTTCCATTTTTTTCCTCCATCCCCCCTGCCAGGCAATATACTATTCATATGGTTTTAATGCTACATAAATATTCATTGTCTCATGCCTGTTTGCTTTGGATGCTGTGTGCCGAGCTGTAACACGTTGCTTCTTTTGTTATATGTACACCGCTGCTTGCTTTAAATCAGTAGACTCTGAAAAAGCTTCCTGACATGTTTAAAATAAAAGTATTGCGTGTTAAAAAAAAAGATTACAGTCTCAGAAACCCTGTGGGGCAGTTCTACTTTGTCCTATAGACTTGCTGTGAGTCAGAATCAACTGGACACCAACAGGTTTGGTTTTCGATTTTGGTCAAGAAGTTTATATTCCAATGTGAGGAGACAAACAACAAGCAAACAAGAGAATTTCAGGCAGTAACCAGAGCTCAACAGGGCAATGTAACAGAAAGCAAATGTGCTTCTTAGTTCAATCAAGTATATGAGACCAAATGGGCAACACCTGCCCAAAAGCAATGACAAGACGGCAGGCAAGGTCAGAAAAACTGGACGAACGGACACGGACAACCCAGGGAGGAAAGAGAAAAGGGGAGAGTGCTGACACACTGCGGGGATTCCAACTAATGTCACAAAACAATTTGTGTATAAAATTTTTTAATGAAATGAAAAACTAATTTGCGCTGCAAGCTTCCACTTAAAACACAGCTAAAAAAAAGACTGAAAGACAAGGAAAGCAGGCTATTTAACAGTTAACTGGGTAAATTGTTACAGTCATACAATGAAATACCACGAGCTATTCACATCACCATGGACTAATCTTAAAAACACAGTACTGAGTGTCTGTGTGTGTGTGTGTGTGTGTGTGTGTGTGTGTGTGTGTGTGTGTGTGTGTGTGTGTGTTTCAAGACATGGGAAAATATATACCATGAATTCATTCATAACAGAGTTCATAAACAGGCAAAAGTAAAACTGCTTAGGCTACTCTATGTGGTGAAACTATAAAGAAAAATAAATAATTAACACAAAGTTCAGAACAGTGGTTAGAGGGTGTGGAGAAGGGATGAGAGGAAGAGGATGAACTCAGGGAAGGGACTTTAAAGATATTTGTCATGTTCTAGTTCTCAAGTTGAATGGGGTTTAACTGGGTGTTTATTTTACTATCATTTACAAAATACATCATAGATACTTTTGCATGTGTATTTGATTTTGTTTTAAGTTCTTTGACAACATCATCAAAGCTCTTTTAAAAATTCTGATTCAAAGAATTGGTAGTGGTAGATTCTGGTAACAGTGAGTTCAGCAAAGAACAGAAGATTAAAATATACACTATTTTTTAACCACTGAGTTCAAGAAGAGAAAAATGGGAGCTAAGAATGAAACAGGGTGCTAAGTAAAAAGAGACAGCTGAAAATTTTAATATGAGAAAGACCTAAACAAGTTGATATGCTGAAGGAAAGGAAATTTAAAGACACAGAAGAATTGATGAAATGGAAGCAAAGGTAGGAAAGAAAAGGTTCAAGAATACAAGAAGTTGGTCCTGGCCACCGTCAATGTGCCAGGAACGAGCATGATTAAAGACCAGGCTAACCACAGTATTAAACTATAGTCTCTGGGTTCATCCATGTCTATACATGGCTGAGAATGGTGATGAGAGTAGAGACTGTGTCTATCTTACTCACCAAACCACTCCCAGCACCTAGCAGGACTACATTTGCCATATGGTAGGTAATCAATAAGTATTTATTAAATAAATGAATCAAAACTGGAACACATCTAGAGGACACAGATTCAAATTCTACTATACAGAGAACAAAAACCAAAGAAATAAAAAAAAAGTAAGTTAAACGCATTAAGTCACATTTTTAATTCAGTATGTCACAATGAGAAAAAGGAATTTCAAACAGATGTCATGAACAAAGGCTAAGAAAACTGGGCAGGGTTTGTTCTGGGAAAAGCCAAACAGTCCTATGTAGCAGGAATGTACAGTTCCTACAAAGCTTGGAAAGAGTGGGAAATAAACCTGAACACAAAAGCAAGGACAAGATCTTGGTGGACCACAAATTCAGTGGAAAGTCACTGAAGACATCTAATCCACTGCCGTCGAGTCGATTCCGACATCTAAGGAAGGAGTTAACAGATCTGAACTCTCACATTAAGCAACTGTTTTCAGTTGTGAAGGATGAACTGAAGAGGATTGGAGAACAATTCAAGATACCGTTAAAATAACTTATGTAAGAAGATATCAGGACTTTACAAAAATAAAACAAAATCATTTATTCATTCATTTATCCTACTATATGACAGCAGGTTCAGCATTGGACATAAAGCAGGTGAAAAAGTAGAGTCTCTGCCCTCAGTAGCTTACATTCTCGTGAAGACCAAGAAGAAAAGAAACAAGACATTTACACGCTGTAATAAATGCTATGAAGATAACATAGGGTGCTGTGATGGAGAGTGACGGGGAGGGGGCTAACTTTCAAAAGGGTTGTTAGGCAACCTTCTTCAGATGGTAACATTTAAGCCAAGACCAGAAGGATCACAAGAAACCACTGAGAAGGAAGATATATTTGGGAGGGTTTTTCAAGCAGAGAAAACAAGGAGCTGAAAGATCATTGTGACAGGAGCCTAAAAGAAAATATGAGGTGAGTCTGGATGAGAAAGGCGTAGCAGGACCTTGAAGAAATGATAAGAAGTCTGGATTTTATTCTAAGTGGATAAGCTTTGTGGCACATTATATGGGCAGAAGAGATGGGTATATTTTGAAGGTGAAACGAACAGAATTTGCTGAAGAATTAGATGTGGAGGGTAATTTAGAAAAAACAAAAACTAATGCCTAGGTTTTCTACCTTGTTCATGGGAAAATGGTAATCACATTTACTAAGATGGGGGAGACTGAGATAAGAACAAAAAGGAGGTGGGAGGAGGGAAGGGGATAAGTCAATAATTCTATTTTGAACATGTTACATTTGAGATGCCTGAGATATCAAAATAGTGATGTCAAGCAGGCAGTCAGGTATTCAAGAGCCAGATGTGGCAACAAATATAAATCTAGGAGTTATCAGCAACAATTACTATTGTTAATCATAAATAATATTTAAAGCCATAGAAAGGAATGAGAATATATTAAAGAGAGTCTAATGATAACAATAATAACAGCAACAGCAACAGATAAACTTAAATGGTGTCTTACTATGTCCCAGACACTGTTCTAATTATTGACACATTATCAGTCCATTTTAGTCCTCAAAACAACTCAGATCAGGAAACTGAAGCACAAAGAGATTAAGTAACTTGCCCAATGTCATTCAGCTAATTTTAGAGCTGGGATTCAAGCTCAAGCAGTCCAGCTCCAGAGTATATGCTTTTATCCACTTCATTACACTGCATATGTCAGCAGACATGAGAAGAAAACTGAAATTCAAACCCTGAGGCACTCCAGCACTCACAGATGGGGAAAAGAAAAGTCAACGTAAAAGTCCAGGAGCGAGTGGCCTATGAGGTAGGATGGTGATCAACTGGATCAAATACTGGTGAGAATCCTCAGGATTCAGATAGGGGGAATAAAAAAAGGAGAGGACCCATAAACTACTAAAATTGAAAGGAACACCGGCAATCATTTTGCGGGTGAAGAAAGGCAGCTTTGGAGAGATTCAATTATAGGAAGTTAGTTACTGGTGGATGTAGGACTAGAATACATGTCTCCTGATTACCAGCTCAGCGCTCCGTCTGGGATTTCAAGCTACAGCGGCAAAGGTGACACTGAGAGCCTGTATGACTTGAGAAACAGAAATATTAATGAGGATGACAGCGACAAAGACAGGGACAGTTAATCGGAGTGTTTACTATGACATAGCACACCATGCTCAGCACTTCACATATCTCATTTCATTTTCGCAACCCTTCTGAAATAACTGCTTTCTTTCATCCTCATTTTACAGAGGATAAAATGAGGCCTAGGAAGTTTAAATAACTTGTCCAAGGTCATGATTAATGAGGAAATATGAATTTGAATACAGGTCTGTCTTCAGTATTGTCTCAGCCATTATGTAATATTGACTCTGTAACACTAAAAGAGCCCTGGTGGTGCAGTGATTAAGCGCTCAGCTGTGAACTGAAAGGTCAGCAGTTCAAATCCACCAGCCACTCCAACGGAGAAAGACATGGCAATTTGCTTCTGCAGATTACAGCCTTGGAACCCCTATAGGGCAGTTCTACCCTGTCCTATAGGGTCTCTAAGAGTCAGACTCAACAACAGTGGGTTTAGTGGGGGGGTTTTTTCGGTTTTTTGAAGAGTAACATTAGCAATCAAGACAAGGGGGAAAAAAAAGAGAGTAAGGTTCAAGGAAGAAGTTTAAAATTTTTAAATTTGGACACACTGAGTATGGTGTATATATAGGACATCCATTTGAAGAAATTATGCAAGAGTGAACAATTCTTGATTGTTCAATGTAAAGAAAAGTACATTAATAAATCTAGAGTAACTGGTATCCCCAGCACCTGGTACAGTATCTGTCATTCTGAAGGTACAATTTAAATGTTCCCAATATGAAGTATGTTATCTGGGAAACATTCATGATTAAAATATGAGCGATCAAGAAAAAATCTAATCAACTGCATGGTAATCTAGTTGTCTAATTTTTTTTTTTTTAATGTTAAAAAAGACAAATGTCTGCAGTAAGGGAAAGAGAGGGGCCCTGGTGGCACAGTGGTTAAGTGTTTGGCTGCTAACCACAGGGCTGGCAGTTCGAATCCATCAGCTGCTCCTTAGAAACACTATGGGGCAGTTCTACTCTGTCTTATAGGGTCCCTATGAGTTGGAATCGACTAGACAGCAACGGGTTTTTTTAAGGGAAAGAGAAGTTATTAAGTATTTATTTTATTAATATTTATCTAACTGATAGCAAAACCAGACAGGTATCCACTACTACAAGTAAGAAGTACTTCACCAAGCTTTTCAAGAACCTGGAATAAATAACCCTCAAAGCCCTTCACTTGCCCTTATGATGGATTCTGTGGTCAATAGGAAGCTGATTTTTAATATGGTTTCCCAGGTGCCCTGGTAATCAAAAAGGGTGCTTTTGGTGGTAGATGTGAACATTTTAGTCACTAAAACGGCTTATCTTCCATAGCAAACTAATAAATTGACACGTAGGTTTATAAATCAATCTCCTGAAGAGGATTAATCAGTCCTTTGGAACTAATCAACTTTGAGAGAGCTGATAAAAAAAAATCATTTGTGAAGCCACAAAATTGAGAACAAGTCTCTTGACCTTGCTGAACCTACTGCCACAGCCTGTAAAATTCTAAATGATCCAGTCTGACTCCACCTGCAGCTCTCTTTTTTAATTCAATATCTCTCTTACAACACCCAGGACAGAGTTACTGGTATACCATTATCACTCACCCAGTGCTCAGCATTTAGAAGAATGCCCTAAAATATTTGCTGAATAAATTACCTCAACCAAATGTCATTAAGATGTTACATTTTCAACTCCGAAAACTAAGTGGTTCAAAGAATGGTTTTGTCACAACAGCACGTTTAGTAAGTATTAAATTTGGTACATGCTTTTACTAGTTCAGGTCCTCCCACCAACTGATTTTCAATCTCTAGAATTTGTTATTTATTCTTGAACACACACCTGCCTCCGACAGGGCAGGTGAATGTCAGAAGCTTAAGTAGAATACATTTTCAAAGTATTATGCAAGTGACAACTAAATAGACAGGTCAAGGAATTTCCAAAGTTAATTTTTAGCCTGCATCTTTCAAACCCTGCCATTCATAGACAAAATACTCATAATAATAATTATAACCACAATTAACAATTATTAAGAGTTTACTATGTATCACCACATGAATTTTCAACAACTCTGTGACATAACTACTTCTCATCCCCACTGGACACATGAAGTGAGGCTTGGAAAGGCTAACCTGCCTAAGATCACAGAGCTAGTGAATGGCAGAGCTAGGAAAACTGAATGACTCCAGAGTCTAGGCTCTTAGCTATCTTATTCAGTTTACTAACTTAAACACTTCCTTTTATAGTTTACTTTAATTCAACAGATTAAACTATTGAAATTATCAATAGTTTCTATGTAAACATTTTTGTTGTTGTGTGCTGTCGAGTAGATTCCAACTCATAGTGACTCTACATGACAGAGTAGAACTGCCTCATAGGGTTTCCTAGGCTGAAATCTTTAGGAGAGCAGATCGACACGTCTTTTCTCCCAAAGAATGGCTGCTGTGCTGCTAGGTTCCAACCGCCCACCTTTTGGTTAGCAGCCAAGGGCTTAACCATTGCACCACCAGGGCTCCTTCACATAAACATACCTTTCTGCAATTAAAATTTCCAGATGAATCTTAAAATACTTATTACAAATGTCTAAGGTCTGAACTACCAGAAAATAAACAGACAAAAAAAAAAAAATCAAAATGTGTGCAAGAGAAGGGTGCTTTTTAAAACAAAAGACAGGAAGGCTTTCAAAGAGAAGAATGCTTTTAAAGCCAGGAGGTCGTACACAGGCACTTTACTTGGAAACAACAGAAATGAAATTTCACACCAGTCAATATTTGCCTCTTCCCTGCTTACTCCATTCCCTTACCCAGATTTCCTTAGACGTCCTAGTTCACGAACCTCAACCACTAAATACGTGTAAGGCAATTCTCTTTAATATTCACTTAAGTTCTCGAGAATGAACACTACTGAAGAGTTTACTCCAATTATGTCGTTTCAGGTAAAGCGCTGAATCATAAGCTCAGAAGGGTAGCTAAAAAGTAAGCCTGCAACTGGGAAGTTACAGACGTCAAATCACAGCAAGAAACCAGTGAAAACTTTCCCTTACCCTCCCCTTTGCAAGAGCCCTCAACTAGTGTCCTAAAAGAAAGGAGCCCTGGTGGCGCAGTGGTTAAGACAACCGAAAGGTCGGCAGTAGGAACCCACCAGCCACTCCGCGAAAGAAAGATATGGCAGTTAGCTTCCGTAAAGATTTACGGCCTCGGAAACCCTAGGGGGCAGTTCTACTCTGTCCTACAGGGTCGCTAGGAGTTGGAATCGACGGCAGAGGGTTTGGCTTTCTTTTCGTTTGGAAACTAGGGTACTACATCTTCTTGACACTTCTGTCACCTACCTGACTCCCATAATACTCTTTCTCCATATCGAAACAACACCTCAAGCTTCTGTCATACAAACCCCTAATCTCTATCCCTTTTCTCAACCCTCAAAGCTCCCGTCAGAAGACGGAGAAGGCTGCCGCACCTCCCAAGCCAAGAGTGAAGATCAAGGAGGAGAGTGAGACGGAAAACTTTTGCCCAACCTCACCAGACCCAGAGGGGAAGCGTGTCTAGCAAGAAGACGACGGGACCTGCGCTGCCCACGTGGGCCCGAGGAGACCAGACCCAACTCACCAGGCCATCGATCTGCACTTGCTTCACGGCCGAGTCTCCGGAGCCGCCTTTGCCTTTGCCTTTCCCTGCAGTGCCCGTGGTGGAGCTGGAAGAGGTGGCGACAGAGCCGGTGCCTTCCTTGCGGGACGCCATCTTCCCAGCCGGACAGGAAGAAAGAGAAACTGACTAACCGGAACCGGAAGTATAACCTTCGCGTGACGTCATGGACAGAGCTGTGTTACAGGCCGCGTTGCTAAGAGGAGAGGCCAGCGTAGGACCCCGCCTTTTTCCTTCCCCCACCGACTAGTGTTCCTCCCCGGCGGAATACTATGCGCATGCGCGCTGTGGAATTGCGAGCCTTTTTCCGTTGAGTAGTATCGTAGGCTTTTTTAATGTTTTCAACTTTATATTTATTTAGTCATCCTCGTTTAGAGAGATGATCATAATAGCATTATAGCTCGCATCTCTGTAGCGTCTCGTGCGTAAAAATGCTTTCACTTCTGCTTGTATTAATCTCCATTCCCAATCTTGTAAACTATGAAGGTAGTACTAGCTCCCACTGTACGTCTTACGAAACTGAGACGTGGTTTGCCTGACGTCATTCTGTTAATTAGTGGCAAGACGGTATTGCAATTTGTCTCATGTAGTTTTAAATAGTGATAATTTTAAGATAGTTTATACAGAAATTAATTCAAACATAGGAACTTTAAACGGAATTACAGACCTTCATTGCTATTAGTTTCGTGTAGTATATCGGTGACTGAAATACCAAAGATGTTATTATGTAAAATGTTGAATAATGATGCAGAACGTATTACTTAAAAATTAAGTATGTATTCAGAACTGATAAAGTGGATACATCAGGGAAGGGCATTTCCCACCCTGAAGTTTTTTGTTCTATTTGTTGTTGGGGGGAGGGAGCCTCGTGGTTCAGTCGATAAGCAGCTTGGCTGCTAACTGAAAGGTAGGAGGTTTGAATCCACCAGCCATCCACAGGAGAAAGATATGGTAGTCGGCTTCCCTGTTGCCTTAGAAACCCTGTGAGGCAGTTCTTCTCTGCCCAGTAGGGTTGCTATGAGTCAGAATCAACTCCATGGCAACAGGTTTGGTTTTTTTGGTTTGATTGTTGGGAGAAGAAGGAGGTCTTCTATTACAATCTGAGAACAGAAATAGTTATACCTAACAAAGGATCTCAGACAAATTACTAATGATACAAGAGGAAAAATTAATATCCAGTCTTTTCAAGTACATGTGGAATATTTATCAAAATAGCACCCTGGGCCATAAAGTTAGTCTTTACAAATTTACAAGTGTTGAAGGCTGATCATAGTAGAATCACACTAAAAATCAGTAATAGAATGATAAGAAAAGGAGAAGGAGGAGAAGGAGAAAGAAAATCCCTCACAGAACAATCAGAACTGGAGATGTGTGCCTACCACTTGGTATCAGTCAAGATGAGTATCTGTTGGGGGAATGGTCTGCCTCTACACCTCCCATCCAGGCTGCCTAAGAAAAGGCCTTAGGCCCAGAGCAATCTCTTATAAGGAGGCTGGGAATTGAGTCGCCTTCTCTCTCCCAGTTCCTTCTCATCAGAGAAACCTTCCCCCTGTTCTGGGCGCACAGTAACTTTTCTGTGTCTTGCACATGTGCAGGCACCATACTGCCCCTGGTCAACCCTACTTCTGTATCTGTTCCTGGCAGGGAGAGAATGGGGTCTCTTCTTCTACAGCACGAGAAGGGGAGCTTGCCAAATTCTAAGAGCCAGCCTCGGCGTGGACTGAAGGGGAAATAGGCTTTGGAAGGCCAAACATGGGCGCCCCCATGTGGTCCTCCAGTTTACTACAGTTTGCATTTTTATGTAAGCCCCTGGCATGGAGCCACTATTGTCCACTATAAAACCTCTACCCTCCCACTGCGGGGGCGGAGATCTGGTCTGGTCCTGCTGCTGCCCAGGACTTGACCTCTTATGTAAATCTCCCTAGTATACTCCATTGCTGCTACAAAGTTGCCCGCCTCTTTCTTTGGTCTCTCGCATCCTCCATTTTTGGAGGCAAATTTCAAGTTACCCAGGTTATTTACCAACAAAAATAAGTTTACTTAGTTACTTTATCCTACAATATACATAACACATAAAAAACAAAAACAAACCTGTTGCCGTCAAGTCAATTCCAACTCATAGTGACCCTATAGGCCAGAGTAGAACTGCCTCATAGGGTTTCCAAGGAACCACTGGTGGATTCGAGCTGCTGACCTTCTGGTTAGCAGCTGAGCTCTTAACCACTGTGCCATCAGGGCTCTGCATAGTATGTTTCAAAATTACAATACAGTGATATTGTAGTAAAACTACAGAGTAAAGTTTAAAATTTCTTTACAATTTTTTTTGTCCTTAGCGATATCCCACTCAGGATTTACAGTCATGTGTGCCAGACACATTACACACCACCACCACCACCACCAGTTGCCATCTAGTCGATGGTGACTCCATATGTGTCAGAGTAGAACTATGCTTCATAAGGTTTTCAATGGCTGATTTTTTAGACATAGATCATCAGGCCTTTTTTCCCTGGTACCTCTGGGGGTGAACTCAAACAGCCAGACTTTTGGTTAGCAACCAACCATTTGTATCACCCAAGGACTCCAAACACCGTACACAGGTTTTTTAAATCTGACCTAAGATGGTGCATTTGGGTCCTCTGTCTAAAACAGCACTCCTCGTAGCCCAGAGGTATAAATATAAAAGAAATTAAGAAATAAAATCTTATGATGTAGAATTGGAATTAAGAAACCAATATGAATACCTTAGCTACAAAGGCCCTAGAAGCAATGACACTTCCTTCACTTGGATTCCTGGTTTCCTTCCTATCTCACTGGCTGTATATTTCTTCTCAGTGATTCTGCTACCCCTCCCAAATCATTTAATAGTGAAGAGCACCAGAGTTCAGTCCTTGAACATCTTCTTACCTTTATCTTTATTCCCTATTACGGTGATCTCATTCACTCTCAGGGCTGTAAACATCACATACATGCTTATGATTCCCAAATTTACATCTCCCCAAGACCTCACCACTGAACTATAGACCAACATATCCAACTGCTTATTCAACATAGCCACTGAATGTCTAATAGGCACTTCCAACTTAACCTTTCCAGTTGAGCTCCAGATGTAACCCCTCCCCCATAAAAAGTTCCTTCCATAGTCTTCTCCATCTCAGTTGATAGCAGCTCCTAGCAGTCTTCTAGCCGATAGGTCAAAAACCTTGGCATCACCATTGACTCCTCTGTTTCCCTCACACGCCATACCTGATCTGTCAGGAAATTCTATAAAAATGTATTAAGAATCCAGATTTTTCTGGAATAGATGTACTTTTCCCTATTCCTCCTGATAAGTACAACTAAGAACCCTGGACATTACATGTAAAACAAACATAAGACTCTGAAAGGTGGGAAGAGGAAGGAAAATCAGTGACCGCGAAGGATCTCAGGACCCAAACAACAAGACGATGGTGATTTCCCCAGATTTTTATTTGTGTCATATATCCCGGAATGGGAGAAGTTTGGCAACCTGGAAACACCAACAGTCTCAGACAAAAGATGATTCAACACAAACCTGTTATCTACACACTGTCAATGGAGACCATGTGGGGAGCCTAGACTTCCATCATTATTCTACAGTAATGTGGCATCCCTCCCACTCTCCATTGGAGTGGTGTCAGAGGAGGCGTAATGGAGGGTCAGAATTTCACATCAGCCAAACAGTAGCAGGGCCACCCCTCCTCCACTGTGTTTATCAGTGGAGCCAACATGGGGAGCAATAAAGAGACACTCGTACCCCTACCACACAGGAAGAGTTAGTGAACACCTAGTGGGCAGTTGGAACTTCCACCCCCCACCCTACTAGAAACAAAGAGACCCTTCCTGCAGGAGTCAACAGAGGCCAAGTGGGCCAAAATTCAAAATGCAATAACATTTACTATCATTCAAAAAATGAAATAATTGGTTGTAAATGTAGCAAAATACGTGTAGGACTTGTATACTGAAAACTAGAAAATAATGATGAAAGGAGTCAGAGAAGACCTAAATTAATGGAGAGACATCATATTCAAGGATTAGAAAACTCAATATACTAAAGATGTCAATTTTCCCCAAATTAACATACAAGTTTAATGCAATTGCTATCAAAATCCTAGAAAACATACATTTTTTATATAGACAAGATTATTCTAAAATTCTTATGGAAATGCAAAGGAATTTAAATAGCTAAAACAATTTGAAAAAGAAGAATCAAGTAGGAGGAATCAATCTACTCAATGTCAAGACTGATACAGCTACACTAAGCAAGATATAAACTGAAGATTTTTAGCAACATCTGCAGTCTGAAATTGATCAAACACGCAGTCAAGATGTACTGATAATTAACAGTGATTGGAATGTGAAAGTTGGAAACAAAGAAGAAGGATCAGTAGCTGGAAAATATGGCCTTGGTGTAGAAACAACACTGGGGATCCCATGATAGAACTTCGCAAAATTATCAATGTATTCATTGCAAATACCTTTTTTCAACAACGTAAATGGCAGCTATACACATGGACCTCACTGAACAGAATACACAGGAATCAAATCGACTACCTCTTCGAAAAGAGACAATGGAGAAGCTCAATATCATCAGTCAGAACAAGGCCAGGGGCCGACTGTGGAACAGAACATCAATTGCTGATATGCAAGTTCACGTTGAAACAGAAGAAAATTAGAACAAGTCCAAAAGAGCCAAAATACAACCTTGATATATCCCACCTGAATTTAGAGACCGTCTCAAGAATAGATGCATTGAACATTAATGGCCAAACACCAGACGAGTTGTGGGATGACATCAACAACATCATACATGAAGAAAGTAAAAGGTCATTAAAGAGGCAGGAAAGAAAGAAAAGACCAAAATGGATGTCAAAAGAGACTCTAAAACTTGCTCTTGAACATAGAGTAGCTAAAGCGAATGGAAGAAATGATGAAGTAAAAGAGCTGAATGGAAGATTTCAAAGGGCAGCTCCAGAAGACAAAGTAAATTATCACAATGAAATGTACAAAGACCTGGAGTTATAAAACAAACAGGGAAGAACACACTCAGCATTTCTTAAGCTGAAAGAACTGAAGAAAAAATGTAAGCCTTGAGTTTCAATACTGAAGAATTCTATGGGCAAAATATTGAACTATGCAGGAAGCGGCAAAAGCAGATGGAAGGAATACACAGAATCACTGTACCAAAAAGAAGTGGTCAGCATTCAACCATTTCAGGAGATAGCATATGATCAAGAACCAGTGGTACTGAAGGAAGAAATTCAAACTGCACTGAAGGAATTGGTGAAAAACAAAGCTCCAGGAATTGACAGAATACCAACTGAGATGTTTCAACAAACACATACAGCGCTGGAGGTGCTCACTTGTCTTTGCCAACAAATTTGGAAGACAGCTAGTAGCCAGCTGACTGGAAGAGATCCATATTTGTGCCCATTCCAAAGAAAGGTGATCCAACAGAAACCGAAAATTATCAAACAATATCATTAATATCACACGCAGGTAAAATTTTGCTGAAAGTAATTCAAAAGCAGTTGCAGCAGTACATCAAAAGAGAACTGCCAGAAATTTCAAGTCAGATTCAGAAGAGGACATGGAACAAGGGATATCATTGCTGATGTCAGATGGATTTTAGCTGAAAGCAGAGAATACCAGAAGATGTTTAGCTGAGTTTTATTGACTCTGCAAAGGCTTTCAACTGTGTGGATCATAACAAATTATGGACAATATTGCGAAGAACGAAAATTCCAGAATGCTTAATTCTGCTCATGAGGAACGTGTACATAGACCAAGAGGCAGTCATTCAAACAGAACAAGGGGATACTGCGTGGTTTAAAATCAGGAAAGGTGTGTGTCAGGGTTGTATTCTTTCGCCATACTTATTTAATCTGTACGCTGAGCAAATAACCCAAGAAACTGGACTATATGAAGAAGAAAGTGGCATCAGGATTGGAAGAAGACTCATTAAGAACCTGCGATATGCAGATGACACAGCCTTGTTTGTTGAAAGCAAAGAGGACATGAAGGTCTTAGTGTTGAAGATCAAAGACTACAGCCTTCGGTATGGATTACACCTCAACATAAAGAAAACAAAAATACTCACAACTGGACCAATAAGCAACATCATGATAAACAGAGAAAAGATTGAAGTTGTCAAGGATTTCATTTTACTTGACTCCATAATCAATTTCCATGGAAGCAGCAATCAAGAAATCAAACAATGTATTGCACTGGGCAAATCTGCTGCAAAAGACCTCTTTAAAGTGTTAAAAAGCAAAGCTGTCACTTTGAGGACTAAGGTGCACCTGATATGTAATCACCTTATATGCATGCCAAAGCTGGGCAATGAATAAGAAAGACCGAAGAAGAATTGATGCAACTGAATTATGGTGTTGGCAAAGAGTATTGAATATGCCATGGACTGCCCGAAGAACGAACAAAGCTGTCTTGGAAGAAGTACAACCAGAATGCTCCTTAGAAGCATTGATGCTGATACTTCATCTTACATACTTTGGATATGTGATCAGGAGGAACCAGTCCCTGGAGGAGGACATCATGCTTGGTAAAGTAGAGGGTCAGTGAAAAAGAGGATGGATTGACACAGTGGCTGCAATGATGGGCTCAAGCATAGCAACAATTATGAGGATGGTGCAGGACGGACAGTGTTTTGTTCTGTTGTACATAGGGTCGCTATGCGTCTGAAACGGCACCTAGCAACAACAACAACAAGCAAAACAATGTGGTATTTGCAGAAGGATGAACATATAGATCAATAGAACAGAATAGAAAATCAAGAAATAAACCCACATTAATATGGTACAACTGATTTTTGACAAAGGGGCAAAAGCAATCCAATGAAGGAAAGGTAAACTTTTCAACAAAAGGTGCTTAACCAATTGGACATCCATAGGCAAAAAAGTGAACCTCGACCTTCATCTCATACCTTATACAAAAATTAACTCAAAATGGATCATGTACTTAAACGTAAAAAAACTGTGAAACTGTTAGAAAAACATTAGAGAAAACCTTCTGGATTTAGGGCTAGGCAAAGAGAATGCTTAGACTTGACATCAAAAGCACAATCCATGAAAGGAACAACTGTTAAATCGACTTCATCAAATTTAAAAGCTTTTATTCTGCAGAACACTCCGTTGAAAGTCGAATATTCTTCTGTCTCCCAAGAGCAAGGCCAAAGTTAGTCTAGTTTTCTGAAGAAAAAACATCTGTAATTCAGACATCCATGATCTGAACTCTAATAGGAAAATAATCTTTAAGAATTAGATTTTTTTTAAGTAGGCTCTGTGATTTCTTAGATTCCCTGCACTGAATGTATTTGAAGTTGCCTTGGTTTAAAGTATCTTAGAAATGAAACGAAATGGAAACACTGTCCTGCTCCTGGATTTTTCTTTTCATTTTAAGCCAATAAAAATTAAGTTGGGGCAGTGATGTAGCACTAGCTAATGTGGCAACTGCAATGACATGGAGAAGCTCTGGACTCAAATTCCAAACACAACATTTTAAATATATATATACAATTTCCTGATTTGTGCATTATACTGTGGTTATGTAAGAGAATGTCTGTCTTCTTAGAAAATATACAGTCAAGAATTTAGGGGTAAAGGAATATTATATTTACAATTTAAACAGTTCAGAAAAGTATAAAAATGTGTATTTTTATCGAAAGAAAGAATGACAAAGTGTATATAAATGTTAACATTTGAGAAGTCTGGCTACATGGGAGTTCTTTGTTCTATTCTTGCCGCTTGTCTATAACTCTGGAAATATTTTAAAATCCAACATATAAAATTAAGACAAGGATAAATAAGAATAAAATATATACAAAGTATAATACATATACATATAAATAAGAGATTCTAAGTGGAAGCTCTTAAATACATTAAGTATATTATTGATAACTTCTTTGTGTCAGAAGCTCTTAGGTCAGATTTGTTTTTATCAGTGCTTGTAGCCAACTTGCTTTTTAATGTATCTTTGAATCAAATGTAAGCAGACCAAGACTTATATTAATATATTTGAACTCACAAAGATGAATGGTTACAACCATTAAGTTCTATTTCTGCCCTCCAAAAAGGCAGTTTAATGTTGTGGGAACTGATTTCATTGCACACATTCATTTATTAGATAAAATAAATTTACTCTATATTCCCAAAAATATATTCTTCATTTTCTCTGTCACAGAAACTAAAGATTTTGCTGGAAATATTTTAAATTTAGTCACAGGCAAAAAGAGAAAGGATGGTGAGGGCCTTCCAAAGCAAGCCATGGGCTCCGCCCATGGGTGATTACTGCTCTGGGACAGAAAGCAGAGGATCGCCTGCTATACCTGAGTGCAAAAATGAAAACATACCCAGTCTAACTAGTTCTGCCTTTGTGGTATAGTAACTCTACCCAGTAGGAAAACACAGGCCAGCGACTGCCAGGCTGTGACCTGTCTGTGCCTTACAACCAGCCAGTATTGGAGATACTTTCCTTTGGCTAAGACCTCCTTATCCACTGCCCTCGAGTGGATTCCAACTCATAGCCACCCTATAGGACAGTGTAGAATGTTCCATAGGGTTTCCAAGGCTGTAATCTTTATGGGAGCAGACTGCCACATTTTTCTCCCACGGAGTGGCTTGTGGGTTCGAACCGCCAACCTTTGGGTTAGTAGCAGAAGACTTAACCACTGCACCCACCAGGGCTCCTTTAAGACTTACTTAGACTCCTTTAAATGCAATAAAATGGAAGAGTCAAGACACTAAAGATGAGCCAAGAAATATTTTTAAATGTCACTTTATTCCTATTTAGTACTCAGATGAGCCAAATGATTTTTTAAATTATTGCTTTATTCTTATTTATGATTCAGATGCTGCTTGCTTTCATACCTCCATGGAAGGCAAGGTTCCTTTGAGTACCTGCCAGTCTTGGGCCTGAACCGAAGCAGTGCTTTTGGTGATGGGGTAAGTAGACATGGAGTGTTTGTGCTTAGGGCTCCCAGCCAACCCCTAGAGGACCAATTTAGCATCTGTTCTAGCCTTGGTGTGAGGGAAAGTAATCTAATGTAATCTGACCCTTCTATTTACTATCCCTCCAGGAAGTAACTGTACAATTATGACATACAACCAAAGAGCAAGTCTAGTCTCTATTACAAACATAAAAGGAAGGAAGCACTATTTTTAAACAAAGTTTTCAGCAAGAGATTTTGTGTAGATTACTTACAGAGAAAGGGATATAAAGATTTTCATTTTTTTAAGCTGAAGAATAAGATTTACAGTTTATTATCCTCGTGTGTTCCCTTGAGAAAGAGATATTAATGGTTATGCAACATCCCAAAACATCAGATTAGGGAGCCCTTCCTAAGAGAGAATCAGGAAGTCCACCCTCCAATACTATTCACAAAGGAGGAGGGGAGCTAAGCTCCCTCTACCACCCATTGCCATCGAGTGGATTCTGACTCATAGAGACCATATGAGACAGACTAGACCTTCCCCATAGGGTTTCCAAGGCTGTAATCTTTTTTTTTTT
>NW_004443958.1:5035770-5070477 GCF_000243295.1 Trichechus manatus latirostris
TTGATGTTCTAGGGTTTCAGGATTGTTGATTCTCTGTTTGGCTTAGTTTTTCGGATCTTTGTTGTGGAGGGACGGCGTGGTGCTTCTGCCTAGACCGCCATCTTGCCGGAGTCTCTCCCAAGGCTGTAATCTTTACAGAAACAGATTGCCACGTCATTCTCCCGTGGAGCAGCTAGTGGGATGGAACTACCAAACTTTTCCCTGTGCCACCAGGGCTTTAACCACTGTGCCACTGGGGCTCCTTAAAGCTCCCTACTCTATGGAACTGGGTGTAAAGGGCAATCACTGATGGGCCATTATTACAATTATAATTATTATATGATGCCACGAAAATTATACGCTATGTCTAAGATACAAAAATTAGACCCAAGCAAAGTCAGAAGAAATAATATATAAACAGGGCAAAATTAAAGTTCCAGATTAAATTAATATACTTTTTAGAAGTCCACAAATATTTATTTGGCCAAAGAAAATCATTTGGCTTGAACTCCAAACACTTTGCTTAATGTTTAACTGGAGTGAAATAAAGATGCCACTTGAGAGTTGAAAGCAGTTAATACCAACAGTTACTTCTGTATCCCAGCCTCCTCACAATGTTATCAAGCACAAAAAAAGCATAACGTGTAGAACGTCTTAAATTTCCTAAATCAAAGTATATAAAGGTAATACTATCATTTATCATGTTTAGTTTTAAAAAGACTTTTTGTTAACTTAGACTTAGGAAGCATTTGGCCCAGATTTAACAAATATTACACCAGTTAAGATGCTTTGCCCACAATGAGATACCATTTACTTTCACTGGATGGCTAAGATTAAAAAAAAAAAAAAAACGGAAAACAACAAATTGGAATTGGAAAAAATCCCATTACTGGTGGAATGCAAAATGGTACAGCCATTGCGAAAAACAATGTAGCAGTTCCTCAAAAAACTAAAAATAGAATTATTCTATTCCACTCCACAATTCCAAAAGACTTGAAAGCAGAGACTCAAAGAGAGACTTGTACACCGATTTTCATTGTAGCACTGTTCAGGAGAGCCAAAAGGTGGAAACAACCTAAATGCCCATCAACAGATGAATGGATGAACAAAATGTGATACAATGTGATACAGTGGAATACTACTGAGTCAGAATCAACTCTACTGCAATGGGGTAGTAGGAGAAATGAAATCTTGATACATGCTACAATATGGATAGAACTAGAAGACAGGCTGAGTGAAAGAAATCAATCACAAAAGGACAAATATTGTATGACCTCATTTACATAAAAAGACAAATATATAGAGGCCAAAGTTTATTAGTAGTTACCAGCGACAGGGGCAGGGGGAAAGAAGTGATGGAAAAAATCGCATTGATTAAGGGTAGGGTTGCACAGGTGGTTATTGTAATTTCTGTCAATAAGTTGTACACCTGTAAAAAGTTAAATTGGCTAAAATTGTGTGATGGATATATTTACAATGGCAAAAAAGAAAGAGTAGCATCTGAGGCTACTTATGTACAACCAAAAACCTCATGGGATTTAGTTACTTTGTTTGGAGATTTAGGGTCATGGTTTTACAGAACATCCCAGTTAATTGACCCAATAACATGTTTAGTGCCTCTGTTCTACCTCCTAGCTCCATGCATAATTCCTGGGGTCTTAAGAGCTTGGTAGCAGTCATCCAAAGCACAACAATTGGTCTTTATTCACCTGAAGCAACAGAGAAAGAAGGAGAGTCAGGAATAGGAGAAGGATATGGAAGGTGTGGCTAATTACCTCCATGAACAACTGCCTCCTTGGCCATAAGACCAGAAGAACTAAGTGGTGCCTGGCTACAATTACTGAATGTTTTGATCAAAGATTCCATAGAAGAATCCTCATCAAAACGGGGAAAATACAGAACAGAATTTAAAATTCTCATGGACTCCAGACTTCCTGGAGCCATGCAGGTTGGATGAACCCCTGAAACTATTGCCCTGAGATAATCTTTAAACCTTAAACCAAAAATATGCCCTGATGTCTTCTTAACACCAAACAATATTTTAGGTTAACCAGTAAAAAAAATGTCTGCCTTAAGCATTATGCTCTTTTAAGAGCTATCTATATGGGATCAAATTGACAACAGCAACTTGAAAAATTAGGCAGGAACCTCAGGGGGCAGTGAATTTATGTTAATGAGGGAGGAACGACTCAGAAAAGGAGGGTGAGAATGGTTACACAACTCGAAGAATGTAATCAATGTCACTAAATGGGACATGTAGAAACTTGAATTGGTGTATGTTCTGCTGTGTATATTCACAATGACAACAAAATAAACAAAATTGTATATATATGCAAATATATGCATATATATGTATGTATATATACATATATATATAAAGATGCTTTGGGCTGCAAATAACCAAAAATAAACAAAGAACTAAACAAAAAAATCCCAACCGATTATTTTAAACAATAAGGAAATATGCCCTATCATATAACTGGAGGTAGAGCATACTCCAAATGAAGCACCATAAAGACTTCAGATTCATATTTTTATCGTTCTCTTGACTCTTGGCTTTTGACATGTTTTGGTTCTGTACACAGATTGGCTACCTCTAAGATTTCGAAATAGTTGCCAGCAGTAATTGACACAATGTTCTTCCCTTTTTGTTTATCGGAAGAGAAAGAAAATCTTTCCCCATCCATGGAAAAAAAAAATCTTGCTCTTTGGTTTGATTGGGATCAATTTAAATCATATGTCTCCTTTTGTGTGCATATGTGGAATGCGACTATGTGAGATTATCATGTGAAGAGCTAAGTGATTCATCCAGTGTTATGAAAGGAACAATAGAGAGGGTAAAGTGAAGGCCAATAAAAAGAAAGTAATAGTCATTTATACATAAAGCTCAGTATGTGGTTATTTTCTATATATTTGCTATAATAATAATTTTAAATGACATTTGACCTTCTCAACTCACTATTTTGATTTATGACCTACCAACTAATATTAAAACAAAGTGATCTTCCATTGGAAACATTTGAGAAGGTTCTAAGAGTGACTTTTATTTTGTATAACATCATGTAATTAATATCTCCTATTGGTGTAATCCAATTATAAATACTAGACATTGAAATAACATTCTACTGGAATATTGAAAGCATGTTTCATTTCTTGCCACCAGGAGTTCAATTTCTGCCCTAAAGTTCTCCTGCTGCTTAAAAATAATATACGAAACCATGAGTAGAAGAGTTGTTTTCAAGATTTTGTTCAATGTAAATAAATAGTATTTTTAGAAAATCCTTTAAAGTCATAATTTGACATAGTTTTCAAAGTTTAAACTCTTTTAAGTAATAGTAATAATATTTGCTTACCTAGAGTAATTTTATAAGGATTCGTTAATCTTCTAAAATTATTTGATGGATTAAAATGAAAGGCCCCATACAATATGAATTTCTCTATCAGATACAATTATGATTTAACTAACTTTCAAATAGCATTTTGTTATGCATCAGAGTAAAACATTTGTCACATTTCTGCCACTTCTTACCTTTTTGCTCCTTCTCTACTAGTTTTTAGTTTTCACCACTTCAATTAATACTACTGAGCATTTAGAAGCCCTGATGGCGCAGTGGTTAAGCGTTTGACTGCAAGATTGGAGGTTCGAACCCATCAGCTGCTCCACAGGGGAAAAACATTGACTCCGCTTTTGTAAAGATTTACAGCCTGGGAAATCCTATGGGGCAGTTCTATTCTGCCCTAGGGTTGCTATGAGTTGGAATTGACTCGATGGTAACAAGTTTGGTTTTGAGTTTATTTAGCATTTTGTAATAAAATTCCAAAAGAGAGCTCTACTCAGATCAGTTACAGTGAAATACTGATTTTTTTTCAACTAACCTCATATGGCAGTATTTATTCTCTGTAAACATGATTTCATACAAATAAACTATTAGACCAAGCAAACTTCACTAGTCTAATTTTACAGTTATCTGATAATTATGACCCAATGGTGGGCATTTCCTAGTTTCTCTTTGGTTAAGAGATATCCTTGACAAACAGAAATCCTTTGAAAACTTTTCCTACAAGACAGTTTTTCCTTCGTCATTTGCCTGGAGGAAGAGCTCACTGGTACCAGCTGGGCAAATACACAGAAATCTTGCTTGCTTTCTTTAATTGACAACTGGGTGACATGAACATTTCCTTGATGTTGCTTGTCGAAGCAGCTGGGATTCTTCATATTTAACTAACCTTTCTCAACATGAGATGCATACCATTGGCATACCAAATTCAAATCAAACTGTTTATACTTTCAAAAGAAACAAATGTCAAGATATCTTCTACAACATGTAAAAAGGGATTTAGCTTATTTTACTTTGAAAACATTCTACCTTTTAGAGAAAACTTAAACAAGCTAGGATTTTGAACCTATTCAAAGAAAAGGCAATTATATTGGCCAACACCAACCAATATTAAGGTTTCATCAAACCCACCTATCCGTCAATATAAAATTTTGGCAAGTAGCTTTAACTTACTCTATCAGTTAGGACTGGGCTTGGCTACATAAAAAAGAAACTCAAAATAATATTTTTTTAAAAAACAAAATAGAAGTTTATTTTCCTTCTCACGTAAAAAAAAAAAAGAAAAAGAAAAAGAATCCAGAGGTAGGAAGCTCAGATTTGGAATAGCAGTTCCGTAGTCACAAGTGACCCAGGGCTCCTACTCTGTATCTGCTCTGCCAGCATTAGCATATAGCTTCCACCCTCAGGGTACCTCATGGTCTGAAATGGACTGCTGGTGTTCCATTTTCCACATTTCAGGGAGTAGGAAGGAAGGAGGTAGAAAAAACAAAGTGCTTATCACCAAGCTCCACCAACTTCCTTTAAAAAGCCTTCTCTAAAGTTCTTTATAGTGCTTGTTACGGATGGAATTGTGTTCCCCCAAAATATGTGCTGGAATCCTAACCTTTATACTTGTGGATGTGATCCTGTGTGAAAACAGGGTTTTCTTTGTTATGTTAATTAGATCTAACCTGAGTAGGGTGGGTTCTAAATCTAATCACTTCTCAGTTATAAAAATAGCAGATTAGACACAGAGACATATACACACCAGGGAAGAACAAATGACAAGTGAGAATTGCCAAAGAACCAAGGAGCACTCAGGACTACCAGTAAGGAAGGAATTGACACAGCCGAGACCCTTCTTTGGACTTTTAGTTTCCAAAACTGTGAGAAAATAAATTTCTGCTCTTTAAAGCCCATCCACTTGTGGTATTTGTGTTACAGCAGCACTAGCTAAGACAATAATGCTTCTACTTACATATCCTTGGTTAGAACTTAATCATCAGGCTATATCTAGTGGCATGGAATATTGGAAAATGTATTTTTTAATCTGGGCACATTGTTATCCAGAATAAAATAGGGATTCTATTATTAAAGGGAAGAGAAGAGGTATTGAGTGGCAACTTGCAGTCTGTGCCACATTTATAATGCTATATTTGATGATTTTGTGGGAAATGTTATGCAGTCATTAAAAATAAAAAATAGGCTATGCCAATTGACTTGGGGGGAGGGGTTTCCACAAAGATTGTTGGATAAGAAAATTAAAGTACATATAAGTGATAAAATATAATCCTATTTTTGCATAATAAAAAGTGACAAAAATCTCTATATATGTACATGCGTGTGTGTGTGTGTTTCTTGATACACAACAAGTATATCTAATTGTATTCTTCTGTAATTTCTTCCATACGTGAATATGGAAAAAATTGCAGAATAATACTACTAGGTTGTTAATGTGGCTTATAGGGGCAAAGGGAGAGGGGATAAACACATCTTTGTATCCTTCCATTGTTCCACTTATTATAACAGGCATGTGTTATTTTTCTATTTGAAAAACATTACAGTGTTTTTTCTAAAATGTGACAGCCTCCAGCTCCAATCTTCATAACACATTTTACTATATATGAAAATTCACAGGAAGCCAGTTCACTATAGAATCTATCCTAGGAGATCTTAGTGAAGAATTTAGTAGGACCCTGTGATGGTTAAGATTGTGTGTCAACTTGGCTGAGCCATGATTCTAGTGTTTATATGTGATCACTCCCATGATGGGATCTGCTGTGAGTAGCCAATCAGCTGAAAGAGTTCCCTTGGGTGTGTGGCCTACATATGAATATAAGTGGATGTTCTGACTTTTGCCTGCTCTGGATCCTGCAGCTGCCTCCTGTTCTTCTGACCTCCGGTTCTTGGGACTTAAGCCAGCAGCTCACCTGCCAATCTTGGGATTTGTTGATTTTCACAGCCAGTGAGCAAGAGCCCTGCTCTCTGACCTGCTGATCTTGGGTTCGTCAGCCCTTGCAGCTACGTGACTCAGGAGAAGCCTTGTGGTCTTGCCTGCCGATCTTGGGATTCATCAGTCTTCACAGTCCGTGAACAAAAGCCCTACTCTCCAACCTGCCCATCTTGGGTTCACCAGACAGCTACATGAATCAGGAGAAGCCTCTATCCTGATCCATGGGCTTAGGATGTTCCAGCCTCTACAATCACATAAGCCATTTCCTTGATATGAATTTCTTTATATATTTATACACTTTACTGGTTTTGTGTCTCTAGAGAACCCAGCTTAAGACAGAGCCCAAAATGAAGCAGGTTTACCTAAATTTTTAACAAAAATTGTTTATTTAGAGAGTATTCTAGCTAGAAAGCATTAAGAAGAACATTGTATTCTTTTTGAGCAAATGAATGCTAACAAATGTTTATATTTCAATATGAATATAAGCAGAATAATATCATAATAGATGTTTTTGCTAAATTATCTAGTATATTAGCATTGATGAAATTAAACAACCTTTATGATTTGCATTTAACATGTAGTAAGTTCCATTTAGGCCATGAATCTTTCAAGAAAAAGTCTTATTTGGGAATAAGTCACACCTAGTGAGAATAAGTCACTCATGTCAATTTGGCTTCATCAAAATTTCATAAAGAAAAAGAAAAAAAAATTAAAATCAGGTACAACATCCCATTATAAATTATATTCGATCCAAACATAATAGAAAATATGAAGAGTATGAAAAACTAAAGGAAAATAAATTAATCCCCTATCCACCTCATGTCTATTTGGCATGGAACACGTCCAATATAGTGACCTCAGAAAAAAGCCAGTAGCTAGCAATTCTAACCACCACTCATCTGTCAGCAATTCTAAGACATTATTGTTCCTGCACTGTAAGGTCAAAAACATTTTAATGACTACTAAAAATTTTAATAATAATAATAATAATTTTAAAAATAAAGTTTTATATTTAAACTTATATTCAAATAATAGTTGACTCAGTAACGGCAGTATTTGGCTTCTGCATTGGTTCTGGCCAAATATTGATCTCCAATACTAGGCCATTGGGCATCCAGCTAAAAACTTCTTCAGTGGATCACTTACTAAAAACATCTTATTAGATGAACAGTGGTGCTTTTCTGCAAACAGTCGTACACGGACACTAATGTACATAAGAATGACCTGGGGAGATTGCAGTACATGTCATTTCCTCCCTGAATAGCCCCCCTCTCCCTCAATTCTTGCTCAGGAATGAGCATTTTAAACAAGCACACTAATAACTTTTTTTCCAGGCTCCAGGATTATGCTTTGAGAAACACTACTGTAATAGAAAACTCGGTTTTAAACTTGATAATCACCGGAATAGGCTATCTTCATGTATGTTTAATAAAATAAGGGTTAGGTGTGCAAATTGGCACTGTCATATATATGGAGCTTGGAAATAATTATGCCATAGTTTAGTAAATTTTAAAAAAATGTAGAATATAACTCAAAGCCCCTAGTGCTGCACCACATTTTTCTTAGTACTGAAAAGTGGCCAATGGGATGGAGCTAGTAGATAAATCTGTAAGCCTATTTAAAAATGTTTTGACCGTTCTGCAAGACTGGGGTGGTGTCATTTAGTTAGCAGAGGTATAGTCTGGGTCACGGTTGGCACACATGGGTAAGGAAAGAATTTGAATTGGAAAGCAGCATGCAATTATACCCAAGGTTGGTCCCTGGATCCAACCTTACAATGACTTTCCATGGCTTACAATTCCTACATTTATTTTGAAAAATCCTATTTTCGTGGACAGCCCCGTAAAACCAAATGGGACTAATGAGGTACAGTAGTCCAGTGACAAGGGCCAGAAGGCAGAAGGGGACAAGGAAGCTGGTGATAGGGAACCCAAGGTTGAGTAAGGATATTGTTGATGTGTTGCGAGATTGTTAACCATTGTCATAGGGCAACATTAGTAGTAACTGTTAAATGAGAAACTATTTTGTTCTGTAAGCCTTCACCTTAAGTGAGAATAGCAGCACAACGGAAGAGCGTAGTCAATGTCACTGAACTGTGCATGTAGAAATTTTTGAAATGGTGTGTCTTTGGCTATGTGTATTTTCACCAAAAAAAAAGGTTGAGAAGTTGAAGGATTGACATGTTGTGGGGTTGTTAACCAATGTCATAAAACAATATGTGTACTACTGTTTCATGAGAAACTATTTGTTCTGTAAGCCTTCACCTGAAGTACAATAAAAAAAAAAAAATCCTATTTTCGGTTAAATGAAAGCAGCCATCTAACTGAAATAGTGCTGGGACTCAGGGCAAGGCTAACATTTTAGAAGACGTTAAGTTTCAATTTTATAAACATGTATCTTGAAATAAAATCCAAAATGTAAAAATACATCTCAATCACTTTGTAAATCATTTTTCTGTGTTGGTTCTTTCTCTCAATCTTTAGCCAAAACTAGATCTGGGACAGATTCCAGGCCAGAACAAAAATGACAAAAAAAAAAGCAAAATTCCATACTGCTCATTCTTTGATTTTTGCCTTGAATTGAAGTGAATACTTGGCAGTTAGCCAAGGGGGAACTCGAAATCTTCTGATTCACGCTCCCATTAATCAAACTGACCAAGTAAGTTCTAAAGTCTGCTTTGTACCTTCCTTTTACCAGCCCAGAATGTAGTCTTCCCAAGTCAGAGGCTACAGACGTTAAAGGAGGAAAAAAAACAAAACAAAACAAACAAACCTGTTGCCGTCCAGTCGATTCTGACATAAAAAGGGCCCTTAAAAACAATCTAGCCTTGCCAACAAATTTAACAATTAAGAAACTGAACCCAACTCTCTTGGGGATGCCCAAGTTCAAACAGCTTGGGTTAGTGGCAGAACCAGGGCACAGTTCTGGGATTCTAACTCTTGGAAAATGAAGCATTTGAGAGTGCCTTCCAAGACACTCCGTGTGAGGGACTTAGGATGGCCTTAAGGGGAGCGAGGAATGCAGTATGATGGGATCCTGTCCTGATGTATGGCTGCCGAGTGAGGTAGTGCCCAGGGATTGCAGCAAAAACACTTGAACTTCAGGCAGGCGACCTCGGTTCCAGATATAGTTCTAACACTAACCGCATACCCTTAGTAAACTTGCTTGAAAGTAACCAGTACAAACCTGCCTAGTCGTAAACCAGTTGCCATTAAGCTGATTTCAACTCACGGTGACCCCATATGTTTCCGAGCACAACTGCACTCCATACGGTTTTCAATAGCTATTTTTTCAGAAGTAGATTGCCAGGTCTTTCTTCCAAGGTGCCTCTTTGTGGAGTCAAAGGCACCTCTGGGTGGATTCAAACTGCCAACCTTTCAGTTAGTTGTTGTTAGGTGCCCACAATTCGATTCCAACTCATACTGACCCTACAGGACGGAGAACTGCCCCATAGGGTTTTCTAGGATATGACTTTTACTGGCGCAGATCGCCAAGTCTTTCTCCCCCGGAGCGGTTCCGTGGGTTCTGTCAACCTTTGGGTCAGCAGCCTAGTGCTTAACCATCGCACCACCATGGCTCCTTTTCCCTTGGTAGCAGAGTGCTAAAGTTGCCCAATATTCATCGGCCCCTTTCCTTCCCTTATTTGGAAATTATAAACACTAAAGAGAATAATGTAGGATAGAGCAGTGCCTGGAAAATATTAAGGCTCAGTATTATTACTGATTATTTTTATACTGCCAGTCTTTGAGAGGCTTCCTACGCGTCAGGTAAGCTGTTAAACAAATCAAGTTAGGTTTCCACTCTGGCCCAAGACTGCGCATGTGCGCCTCTGCTACACTGGCGCACCCGAGAGGTTTTCCCGCCAAGGTGCAAGCTCCACCCCCCTCGATGGCCCGCCCCTTAAAGCGCGAGCACGGCGGACGAAGCGCGCGCTCGTCTAGGCGTGACGTCAACCAGTGGGCAGGCTCTGGGATTGGGAGCGTTTGCTTCTGGGTCTAAGGGCACTCCACTTCCGGAGGAAGCTAGTGTTGCTGGTAGCATCCGGGCGTGAGGCGTGTTCTTTCGCTTCTTGGTCCGGTGGACTTAGCAGGTATGAAGATCACGAGGCAGAAACACGCCAAGAAACATCTCGGCTTCTTCCGCAACAATTTCGGAGTTCGCGAGCCGTACCAGATATTGCTAGACGGCACCTTCTGTCAGGCGGCGCTGCGGGGCCGCATCCAGCTGCGGGAGCAGCTGCCCCGCTACCTCATGGGGGAGACGCAGCTGTGTACCACCAGGTGGGTCTGGCCGGAGGAGGCACAGGGATCCAGGGCCGTGGTAGAGGTGAGGCCGCTGCTCACAGGCATTCCTTTGGCAAATATTGCGAGCCCAAACCAAACCCATTGGCATGAAGTTGATTCCGACTCAGCGACCCTATAGAACAGAGTAGAACTGCCCCATTGGGTTTCCAAGGCTGTAAATCTTTACAGAAGCAGACTCTCACATCTTTCTCCAGCTGCCACAACTTTCCCCGCTGAGCGGCTAAAGAGTTGGAACCGCCGACCTTTGTGTTAGTAGCCAAGCACTTAACCACTGCACCACCAGGACTTCTGGTATTGCCCGCTTAGGAGGTGCAAAACGCTAGCCCACGGGGAATTGACAATTACATGGAGGCATTGAGGAGGTCAGGCGGATATCTGCAATGTAGGCAGAAAGTACAATGTCCTGGTAATATTTACGTGCTCTTAGCTTGGCGAATAAGAAAACGTGATTTGTAGTCAAGATAGTCCTGGCTTCGAATCCTGGTCCCTCCTCCTGCTCTGTTATGTGGGGCAAGTTAATTTAACCTCTCTGAGCCTTGGATTTCTCATCGGTAAAATAGGGATAATAACTATTTCTGAGATTGCTGTAAGGATCAAACGAGGTATAGTGTATGTAGAGCATTTATTGGTATCCAGAACCTATTACTCCTTTTTAAATGGTTGCTCACAAGCCTCACAAATGGTCTGTGAGGTAGTATCTTGGATTCCCAGGTAAAGAAGTCAAGAGTCGAGATTTAAGAAGTTTGCCCAAGATCATTTATTTATTCAACGGTCTTTGTTAAGTACTAGCCATGTGCCAAGCACTGCTCCAGCTACTGAGGATAACTTGGTGAACAGGACAGACAAGCTCCCAACCCTCACGACCAGTAAAGTACATAAATCAACCTCCATTTGGTGTTTTTTGACTCCAGGTTTAATGTTCTCCAACTTCATCAAAGTGTAGAAATACTTAGATGGAACCTTGTAGGAATGGGAGGGAGGAAGGCTGGAATCACAGAAGGGTCCATAGAAAAGACAACATTTCAGCCCAGTCAGAGTTCAATCCTGAGAGGAAGGACTATTTTGAATGACAGAAAAGAGATAAAAGGCATTCCTTGTTGTGGGAACCTGTTAAACAAAGGAATGGAGTTGTGAAATGCCTGGGGAAGAGGTTAAAGCATAGAATATAGTTAGGAATGAAGCTGTGAAGAAAGTAAATTGAGATTAAATTATGAAGAACTACTTTAAGAAATTTAGTTTTTTTTTTTTTTTTATTGTAGAATATTTAAAGAAAAAAAAAGTTAAAGTGACTTATAATACCACTACTTAGGAGTAAAGAAGCCCTGGTAGCACAGTGGCTCAGCCGTTAACTAAAAGTTCGGTTGAACCCACCCAGAGGCACCACGGATTACAGCCTAGAACACCTTACAGGGCAGTTGTATTCTGTCACGTGGGGTCATTATGAGTTGAAATTGACTGGATGGCACCTAACAACACCCATGAATAACCACTGTTAACATGTGCTGTAACATCCATCCAGTTCTTTATACATTTGCGCACATACGCATTGAAGAATGGGCTCTTGCTGTGTATACAGTGTCATTGGCCTGCTTTTCTTGCTTAATGCTACTCCATGAACACCTTTCCGTATTTGATCAGAGCTTTCCAAGCAGTGTGCCTCAAGTAGGTTAAGACCTATCCTAAAATTTTTGATCCCCTCAGCCCTGAGGGCTTCTAGAAAGTCCTTAGAAGGCCTGTGTCCTGGAGTTGGTTGCTTATGGCTACAAGTAGCTTGTATTTTTACTCCTCTGTATCACAGAAATATTAACACTTTAAATGTAGTGCTGTGGTATAAAAAAGGTTGGAAAATACTGAATGAAATTATATTCTACACCATGTTTTTTTACCTAAAGAATTTATTCAGTTTAACTACTGGAATTTTTCAAACATACACAAAAGAATACCACACACACACCCCCACACACCTACACACACACAAAACCAAACCCGTTGCTGTCGGGTGGGTTCTGACTCATAGCAACTCTACAGGACAGTAGTATTGCCCCCATAGGGTGTCCAAGGAGCAGCTGGTGGATTCAATTGCTGTCTTTTTGGTTAGCAGCCAAGCTCTTAACCGTTGTGCCACCAGGGTTCCAAATAGTATAATGAAATGTCTACTCAGTTTTTACAGTTATCAGCATGGCCAATCTTGTTTCATCTTTTCCTTTACTGATGGGTTATTTTAAAGCATATTATTCTGTCACTTCTTTGGTATGTATTATGAAGAGATTAAAACAAACAAACAAACCCGTTGCCTTCTAGTCGATTCTGACTTATAGCAACCCTATAGGACAGAGTAGAACTGCCCCATAAGGTTTCCAAGCAGTAGCTGGTAGATTTGAACTGCTGACCTTTCGGTAGCAGCTGTAGCACTTAACCACCGTGCCACCATTGCCCCATGAAGGGATAAAGATGCCTTTTTTAAAAATCAGGACCCAAATAAGGTCGATTTGGTTTCTGTGCCTCAAGTCTTTTTACACTATTAACAGTTTCCTCTCCCCCAATTTTTTTTTTTTAAGTTTGCTTCTCACATTTTTAAGAAATCAGGTCGTTTTTTGTAGCATGTCCTGTGTTCAGTCTTTGACTGATTGCGTCTCCCTGAATTCATTTAGTAAGTTCCTTCATCTTCTCTATTTCTTTACTGAAGTCCCTGGGTGGTGTAAACAGTTAATGCTGCTAACCAAAAAGTTAGAGGTTCATATCCACCCAGAGGAGCCTTAGAAGAAAGGCCTAGTGATCTACTTCCAAAAAATCAACCACCCAGAACCCTATGGAGCACAGTTTTACTCTGACACACATGGGATCGCCATGAGTTGGAATCAACAGCAACTGGTTTACTGGTTATTTACTGATCAGTAGTAGTTAGATCTCGTCTATGTCAAGAAATTTAGAAGACAGCTTCCTGGCCAACCGACTGGAAGAGATCCATATTTGTGCCCATTCCAAAGAAAGATGATCCAACAGAATGCAGAAATTATCAAACAATACCATTAATACTACACACAAGTAAAATTTTGCTAAAGATAATTCGAAAGTGGTTGCAGCAGTTCATTGCCAGGGAACTGCCAGAAGTTCAAGGCAGATTCAGAAGAGGATGTGTAATGAGGGATGTCATTGCTGATGTCAGATGGATCTTGGCTGAAAGCAGAGAATACCAGAAAGATAATTTACCTGTGTTTTATTGACTGTCCAAAGGCAGTCAGTTGTGTGGATCATAACAAATTATGATTAACATTGTGAAGAATGAAAATTCCAGAACTCTTAATTGTGCTCATGAGGGACCTGTACATAGACCAAGAGGCAGTCGTTTGAACAGAACAAGAGGATACTGCGTGGTTTAAAGTCTGGAACGGTTTGTGTCAGGGTTATATCCTTTCACCATACTTAGTCTGTAAGCAGAGCAAATAATCTGAGAAGCTGGACTATGTGAAGAAGAATGTGGCATCAGGATTGGAGGAAGAAAGTGAAGAGGACTTGAAGCACTTACTGATGAAGATCAAAGACTACAGCCTTCAGCTTGGATTTCACCTCAACATAAAAACAAAAATCCTCACAATTGGACCAATATGCAACATCTTGATAAATGGAGAAAAGATTGAAGTTGTCAGGGACTTCATTTTCTTGAATTCACAATCAATGCCCATGGAAGCAGCAGTCAAGAGATCAAATGATGTGTTGGATTGGGCAAATCTGCTGCAAAAGACCTCTTTAAAGTGTTAAAAAGCAAAGATGTAACTTTGAGGACTAAGGTACCCTGACCCAAGCCATGGTATTTTCAGTCGTATCGTATGCATGTGAAAGCTAGCAGTGAATAAGGAAGACTGAAGAAGAATTAATGCCGTTGAATTATGATGTTGGGGAAGAATAGTGAATATACCATGGGCTGCTAGAAAAATAAACAAATCTGCCTTGGAAGAAGTACAGCCAGAATGCTGCTTAGAAGCAAGGATGGCAAGACTTCGTTTCATGTACTTTGGACATGTTAGCAGGAGGGACCAGTCCCTGGAGAAGGGCATCATGCTTGGTAAGGTGAAGGGTCAGTGAAAAAGAGGAAGACCCTCAATGAGATGGATTGACACAGTGGCTGCAACAGTGGGCTCAAGCATAGCAACGATTGTGAGGATGGTGCAGGACTGGGCAGTGTTTCATTCTGTTGTATATAGGGTCACTATGAGTCGGAACCAACTCCATGGCACCTAACAACAAGAAGTAGTTAGATCTAGAGGACTTAATCATATTCAGGTTTAAAGAAATTTGGAGTTTAAGGATGTAGAGTAGTGGAATTTTGTTTAGAAAAGATAACTGCGTTAATGTGAGGAATAAACTGGAGAAACAAGGAAGTAAAGACAGGTAAACCCGTTTTGTGCTGGTCCAGTCAAGAAATAACGGGCTCCTCAAGCTGGGAAAGAAAAAGGTAGGTATCCAAAGGTTCTACAAGGAGACATTACTGAAGGACTAACAGCTGATGGGGTGGGGGTAAGGGTGAGGAAGAAGAGGTGTCAAATATGATTTGAGATTACTATCCAGGGTATCTGTAAGGATAATATTTTCAAAGAGGGAACTCTAGAGGAGATGAAATTTAGACAGGAAAGCAGAAAGTTTGATTTTATACATCGTGAATTTGAAAAGCTGATGGCGGGACATCCGTAGGAAAATATTCAATAAGTAGTTGGAAATTTGAGCCTGAAACTCAAGGTAGAAGTCAAGACTGATAACCAGAGAAAGCAAAATCTCTCTTAAAAAATAGTAACGGGTGCTAGATACCGGGGGTGAGGCAAATTAAAATCTGGCTAGGTAGGGTTGAAGAAATCTTCTGAGTCAGTAGTTCTCGTAATATTTATTAGTGTAAGGGAGGAAATAACTGAGGAGCTTATTAAAATTTCTAGCTCCACAAGGGTGCAGATTTGAGGAGGAGACAGGAGCTAGAAATTAGTAGAATATCACCTTGTAATTCTGATGTGGGTAGTTGATAGATGCCACTTTGTGAAACATTGTCTTATATTAATATGAAAATATAAAATGAAAGGAAATTGTCCAGCTTGGAATTGGAGGGCTCAGGAGGGAGAGCCAGCAAGTGGTTAAGAAAGCTGACTATGAGATCAGAATGTCAGTGTTGAAATCCTATTCCACCGCATAACTGTGTGACTTAAGTTATATAACTGCCTTAGTCTTTAGAAAAAATTTTTTTAATAAAATGGGTATAATACCTGCCATAGGGTTATTGTGAGAATTGAATGTGTTAAAAGCACTTAATGAGTGTTCTGCAAAATTTTCATTCAGTCAAAAATATTTGTTGACACCTACTATGTGCCAGGCCTTGTGCACTGTTGTAATTGATGGTCCACAACACTATGATTTCTTTCTGAGCTACGCTGTTTTGCATTTATAGGATAGTCTTACCATTTCCAGCTCTTAACCTTTAAGATGAGCTTAGTCTTTGATTCTTTTCCATCCATCTATAGTTTAGGGCCTCAGATTAAAATGATGTATCATTTGTTTAAACTTGTCATGTTACTTAAATTCTCTCAGACTGAGGTATTCTAAAAGAGGGATACTTTTAAAGTAAGCTGTATAACTTCATAGCTTGTTTTGCCATTGAGAGGATTTATAAAGAGCACTTAGCATGCTGCCTGTTACATAGTAAGTGCTCATTAAATGTTGGCTATTATTCTTTCTACTTGGTGTGTGTATTTTCCAGGCCTTTTAATAGTGAAATGTCAAAATTAAAAGCTGATGTGTGGCTGCTATGTGACAAATTGAGATTGTAATGTTATGGTTTTACTTTTTTTAAAAAAAGTGAGTTGTTTGCTTGTTTTTACTTTATGTAAACAACTAAAGTGTATCTGCTATAACTGTGGGCCATTAATAACATTCCTCTCCCCCCAGGTGTGTGTTAAAGGAGTTGGAAACGTTGGGAAAGGACTTATATGGGGCAAAATTGATTGCACAAAAATGCCAAGTTCGAAATTGTCCCCATCTCAAGGATGCAGTGAGTGGATCAGAATGCCTGCTTTCCATGGTTGAAGAGGGAAATTCTCATCATTATTTTGTGGCAACACAGGTGATAATACTTTTAAAACCAAGAGTCAGTTTTAATCATTTCTCTTCATAGTTCATGAGAATTATTTATAGTCAGAAAAAGTAGATGGAAGTGATTTGTTAAAGTGTTTAGACTCTTTAAAATGTAGGCTTTTATATTAATTTGCAGTCAATAAAAAGAGTTGTCATTTGAGAATTTGAGGAGAGAACCTTAAGCATATTGATTTTCATCTTAGTACTGATGTTTGCATTCTTAAAATAAACTGTAGCTATAGAGGTGTGATGATGTTTTAGGGTTCTTAAAGGAAAGATAAGTAGAGGAAAGATTTTATATTCTATGTTTGTGAATTTCTTTTATGTTTCTATATTTCATACTATTTCTCAGAAAGGCATGGTTCATATCATTTAAGGTTTTGCCACCAAGCTGGAACTGTTTTAGGATTTTAAAGACTGGCAGGGAGGCAGAAGAATGTTGCTCAGAGTTGATATTAAGAAGTTCACATACATACAAATATGCTTGAATATACTTTCAGAATTATAAAATTACATAATTAATGGCAGAGTTGAATCAAGAATCCAAGGCAGCTAATTTTTACTTCATTTCTATTCCTTCAACCTCTTTAAACATTCTTGACCCTTTCTGAAGCGTATCTTAAGAGCAGAAGCAAAGGAAACCAGCTACATTGACTTTTGCGTTAGTTAGTAGTCCTAGAGTATTGATAAATCCAGTTCACGCTTCAACTGTACTCAATTTTTGTTTTTCTTTATCATAAGATTATCCCATCAGTGAGATATACTGATTTGACATATGAAACCTATCAGCTCTTTTATTTTTAACACAGCCCTCTTGAAGTTCTTAGAAACCTTCCTATTTTAAGGCACCTTAGTTTAATTGATACGGTTTAACTAAATATTTTTTCTTTTTAATAGGATCAAAATTTGTCTGTGAAAGTAAAGAAAAAGCCCGGAGTTCCTCTCATGTTTATTATTCAGAACACTATAGTCTTGGACAAACCTTCTCCCAGAACAATTGCCTTTGTTAAAGCAGTGGAGGCTGGTCAGCTTGTCTCCGGGCATGAGAAACAAAATATCAAACAACTCAAAGAAGAACAGGGTTTAGTACAAAACCCTGAACAGGGAAGAAGAAAGAAGCGCAAAAAAGTAAGTGGCCCCAATCCTCTTAGCTGTTTGAAGAAAAAGAAGAAAACACGGGACACAAAACCACCTTCTGCATCTGAAAAAAAAAGAAAAAGAAAAAGAATCCGGAACAGATCTACCTCAGAGGTACTTTCTGAAAAACAGAATGCAGAAGGATAATGGCTCCCTTGGATACTTTAAAAGACTTTTACATGTGAAAACATAAAAATTTATTTAAAATTGTGGAAGTACTTACAATAAACGACTAAACTTATTTTTGTAAATGGGCACAGACCCATAAGCCTCTGCCTAAAATTATCTGTAAAATAAAAAGAGTGAATGGGTTCAGGTGCGGTAGTGTTAACTTTCTTACCGAGTGGTTTTGGGATATTGTTTTTCAAGGTAAAACTATTATCTCTTCCCTTTCCCCCCAACAGAAAAATTATATGCAAACAGTTTTGAAGAAATCAAATAGTAATGAAAGGCTTGTTCCCCAAAAAGAGGGCAGTCCCTCTTTCATACTCACACAAGAAACCTCTTTCAACTCATAGCTATTCTCGAATTTATAGTTCTAATAACAGGAATATACTTCTCTCTATTGATCCTTCCATCATCTTTTGACTTCCTACTAGGAAAAATGGAAATATTTGCTTACTTACACTCCTCCGATTCTCTCAGTGTGTTAATATTTAAGTCTATACATCCTAAACTCAGTTTTTCATTATGACTATAAACATTGTTCACTGCTGAACCAGGTAGTATACTATGATTAAATTTATTTCTTACCCTACTTTATTACTCCTGAATTTAATACTGGCCTCATTTTAAGCATCTTAGCCTTGCCACATTCTTCGATAACTGAAGGATCTCACAATATAGTTTTTCCTATGGTCATAGCCATCAGATAATACAGGTCATTTTTCACCCTGGAGATAATTCTAGAGCCTCTGACATCCTCCAATACAGAAAGGTTTTGTAGCTAAATTGGTCTAAGGGTCAATTAAGAATTGAATAATCAAACTTGTTTTCAGCTGCTGCTTTTAATCATCAGGCCAAAATTAAAATGTTTTTGCACTGTTAAGACTGAAATATAAAGTTGTTTCAAAAGTGAAATCTCTGATCAGTAGCTCCTGATTGAAGCTTCCATGACATCTTAGAGCAGTGGTTCGTAATCTATCATAGCGTCGTTACGAAGCGCATCATGAATAAGTTCTTACGACTTTTCTTAAATGTGAGACAATTCAAATTTATTCCTACAGAAATACCATGCTCTGTTGAATTCAGAGGTGCTTCTTTGATAGAAAGTGGAATGATAGCTTTAACTACAATGGGGAATAACAGACTGTATTATCTGGCAAGCCTGAGTGGTGTTTGTAATTTCATGATTCCGTTTTAAGTTCTTAACAGTAGGAACATTTTTAATAAAAGCTATTGAAAAAAGTGTGACTAATCCATCTGTAATTCCCATGAGTGAGGATAACGTTTGTTAATAAGCACAGGTTAGTTACCAAATCAAATGTAGACAGCAATGAAGCAGGTGGAATGTACCCCGATGGTATTCATTTTAACATTTTGAAATGCATAAATTTTAGTCAAAATTACAATGTATTAGAAAGTATACTATTTTAAATCCTAAAACTGATTTGCCATTTGCTTTTTGTTAGGTTATTTTAAAAGATTTTCAAAGAAAACAATCTCACCATATCCTTGTACAATTCTCTTGTGAATATTACCCTTACACCTCCTCTCCCAAATCTACTTCAATCCCTAGTACTATTTGCTAGTCGGAAAAATGTTTCTGAAGACTATTTTATGAACGCTTCAAAGTAAAATGTTTGAAGTTGAGCATGAGTAGGATTCTGTATTCTCTACGTCTTCAGCTCCATAGCCACTTCTCATCCCTACGTGTATGTAAATTAAGACTAGAAGTGATTTCAGAACTACAGGCAGTCCCTGGGATATTCGAAGTTGCCCTTTAACATTATGTAAATTTGCCCTCACTTTGAAACAATTTAACCAACACCTACTCCAACAAAATCATCATCCCATTCACTTTCACTTGCTGCAGGTGCGGCTTTTAAATCGATCTTCGGAACCCAGGGACCGCCTGTACTGAGTTTCAGCAATAGAAAGAGTTCTCCTTTCTATGGCTTGACAGATTTAATTAATAGTTTTTTTATGAGTGAGTAGAATGAATCGTTAGAATTTGAATTCTTTAAAATGTTTTAAAAACATGTCACTTAATTGTACCTTAACTTTTCTTTAGTATTCTCAGTTTAGGTGTAAATGAAAAAAAACACTAATTTAGGAGAGATCATAATGCTCTCTATAGATGTATAAATGAATGTGTGTGTGTGTATGAAGATATATATTTACTAATGGGAATAAAATCAGAAGATTAGGTGCCTGGACTGAGCTTAGGAACTGATTTCTCATGATCGTAGGTCAATGGTTTCTGAACATTTAGTCTCACAACCTTACCAGTAAAAAAAAGTATGTATACTTATATGTTTATAAGCTATATAGATTTACTACTGTACATTATAAAATATGCACAGAAAAAAACCCAAAATTTGAAAGAATAATAAATTTGTTTTTTTTTTTGTCATTAGATGGCTTCATTGGGCTATTAGCTAATATTTCAAAGCATAACAAGTTTTATCAATAATATTGGATATGAATCTACTTCTAGTAGTTTTTGTAATTTTTGGTGAGAAATAGTGTGTACTATGAGTAGGATGTATCAATACATATTCACGGAATGAATTAAAATCAGGTCAGATCGGGTAACCAAAAACCTAACGAGTCAGCTCAGAGAAGAGTCATGGCCTTTCATCCAGTTTCCAGACCTAAACCAGTTTTCAGACTCAGAGCCCCTTAATTTAAGGAGTGACTGGGTTCTCTTGAAGAACTCTGAAGCATTGCTGCAGGTATCTACTGTAGATCTTCCACTAAGCCTGTGCCAAAGGGACCTGTGACTGTTTTCTAAAGTGAACGTGCACTGGCAAATAAAAATACTTGGACCTTTTGGGGATTATAGATACTGGTTCTGAATTGATACTAATCGCTAGGGACCCAAAATGCCATTGGTCCACCAGTCAAAGTGGGGCTTTATAGTGTTCAAGTGACAAATCGAGTCTTAGCCCAAGTATGAATCACAGTGCACTCAGTAGGTCCATGAACCCACCCTAGGTTTTCCTCCTGGTTTCAGAATATATAATCGTTAAAGACATACTTGGAAACTGGCTGTATCCCAATGTTGTTTGATTCTCTTTTAGGGACAAAGGGTCATTAGTGTAGGAAGGGCCAAATGGGAGCCATTGGAACATCTCCTCCCTACCAAGATAGTAAATCAAAAGCAATTGCATATCATTAGAGGAATTGCAGTATATTATTACTACCATCATCAAATACTTGAACAATCATAGGTGTTGAGTCCTATTACATCTCCATTTAATTCATCTGTTTGGCCTGTGCAGAAGGTGGATGGATCTTGAAGAATGGTTGGAATATTCTAAAGTGAATCATGGGAGGACTCATTTGCAGCAGCTCTTCCAGAGTTAGTATCTTTGCCGGAACAAATCAACACAGCCCCTGGCACATGATATGCAGCTACTGACTGAAAATGCTTTTTTTCCTCGATTTGCTAGGACTACAAGAGCAGTTTGCTTTTCCCTGGCAATATTAACAGTACACTTTCACAATCTTGCTTCATGCTTATGTCAGCTCACCTGCTCTCAGACATCATATAATCTACAGAGATCTTGGATCATCTTGACATTCCACACAACCTTACATTGGTCCACTATATTGATGCTATTATGCAAACCGGATCTGATAAGCAGGAGGTAGCAAGAACTATAGATGCCTTAGTAAGGTATGCATAAACCAAAGGTTGGGAGATAAACCCTGTGAAAAGTCAGGGAACCATCTCCTCAGTAAGTTTCTGGGGTTTAATGGTCTGGAGCATGTCAAAATAACCTCTTAAAGATGAAAGACATGTTGCTGCACTGCCATCACCTACCACTCACAATAATGCACAAAAGTTTGGTGGGCCATTTTGAGTTTTGGAGGCAACACATGCCACATTTGAGTTTGCTGCTTTGACCCAATTACCAAGTAACCCACAAGGCTGACCATTCTGAATGGGGACTAGAGCAAAAGAAGGCTCTGTAGCAACCTAGGTTGCATCTTTTTTTGTTTGGACTACCAGATCTGGTGATACTTGAAGTGCGTGTAGCAATATGGAGCCTCTGGCAAATATAATTTTTTAAAAAATCATGGCACAGATCTCTGAAGTTTTGGAAAAAATCCATATCCTCTTCTGAAGATAATGATTATTTTTTTGAAAAACACCTACAAGCTTGCTGTTGGGCCCTGGTGGAGGCTGAACACCTAACCATGGACATCAAGTGACCAGGTAACCTGGACTTCCTATAATTAACTGGATATTTTCTCATCCATTAAGCCATAACCTAGGGCATGTGTGTCAAGTGGAAATGGTATACAATAGATCAAATTTAAGCAGGCCTGCAATATACAAGTAAAGTACTTCAGCTAGTGGCACAAACTCTTTTTGACACATTGAAGCAGGGACTCAAAAAGACACATGTACAGCAGTGTCCACTGCATCATTACAATAACCAAAAGGCAAGAATAAACCAGATGTCCATAAATAGATGAATGGATAAACAAAATGTGGTACATATGTACACTGGACTATTAGTCAGCTATAAAAAGGAATGAAGTTTTAGTACATGCTATGACTTGTATGAACCTTGAAAACATTATGCTAGGTGAAATAAGCCAGACACAAAAGGGCAAATATTGTATGAGCTCATTTATATGGAATATCTAGAATAGACAAATACATAGAGACAGAAAGTAGATTAATGATTACCAGGGGCTAGGGGCAAGTCGGGGGTGGGAAGTTATAGATTAATGGGTACAGAGTTTCTATCTGGGGTGATGAAAAGATTTTGGAAACAAATAATTGTGATGGTTGCATAACATTTTGAGCGTGATTAATGAATTTTACAATTTAAAACTGTTAAAGTGGCAACTTGTATGTTATGTATATTTTAACACACACGCACACACCTCTTTTGACACCAGCCCCTGTTGTATTGCCTCCTCTCTCTCAGTTCACACCTATAAACTCATGAAGATTGTCTATGATCAGTTGACTGAAGAAGAAAAAATTTGAGCCTAGTTTACAGATGTTTCTACACTATATGCCGCCAGCAACCAAAAGTGAATAGCTGCAACATTACAACCCCATTCACAGACAGTCCAGATAGATAGCAATGAAGGGAAATCTTCCTACTGGCAGAACTTTGAACAATACATTTGGTTGTCCACTTTGAATTGAAAGATGGGAAGAAGTATAGATCTGCACTGATTTATAGGCAGTTGCTATAGGGTCACTGTGAGTCGGAATCAACTTGACGGCAATGGGTTTTTGGTTTTGGTAATGGTTAGGGACTTGGAAAGAACATTAAAAAAATGGTGAGAAAGTTGTCTGGTAAAGAGGTATGTGGGTGATCTTTCATAATGGGCGCAGAGTGTGAAGATATTTGTGTTCCATGTGAATGCCCACCAATATGCATTCACTGCAGAAGAGGCTGTCAATAATCAGGTGAAAAAGAGGCACATTCTATAAATGTCAGTCAGCCTCTTTCCCTATCCTCTTGAGGGCCCATGAGGATAGGTGTGAATTGAGAGGGAGGAGGCAATACACAGGGGCTGGTGTCAAAAGAGTAGTGTGTGTGTGTGTGTGTGTGTGTGTGTGTGTGTGTGTGTGTGTGAAAATATACATAACATTTCCCATTTTAACCATTTTCAAGTGTAAAATTTGTTAATCACACTCAAAATGTTATGCAACCATCACAATTATTTGTTTCCAAAATCTTTCTCAGTGGGCCCATGATTATAGTGGTTACGATGGTAAGAAAGGAGACCAGGCATAGGCTCCAACAACATAGCTGACTTAACTACCACTACTGCTGAGTGCCTAACATGCCAACAGCAGATACCAGCACTGGGGTAGGATGGGGGCTCAACCAGCCAGCCCCCCGGTGGCAGGTTGATACATTGGACCTCTCCATAACAGAGGTGGTAGGACTTTATCCTCAGTGGAACAGAACTTATTCTGTATATGAATTTATCTTCCCTACCCATAATCTCTCTGCCAGCTTCACTATCCATGGGCTTACAGAATGCCTTACAGTATTTGCTATCATGGTATTCCACACATTGTTTCTGCTCAAGGAACTCTTGGAATTAAATGGTCTTGCTGTATATGTCATCAGTTACAGTACTCTGAGAAGATGGAGGTTCAATCTTATAGGATGCAGTATAAGCTTTAAACCAGAGACCAATATGTGGTATGCTCTCTTGCATAGCTAGAATATATGGGTCCAGGAATTAAGGGGTAGAAGTGATAGAGATTCCTCCCAGTATTACGTCTTATAACCTGTTTAGAAAATTTTTGCTTCCTGTACCTCACAACTTTGAGTTTTGCTGGTTTGGAGGTCTTGGTTCCCAAAGGAGAAATGTTTTTACCAGCGATATAACTATAGCTAGACTGATTGAGAAAATGACAGTGACACTAGGATACTTGGGGCTTCTTAAGCTTCTGAATTAACAGGCAAAGAAGGAGGTTACTCTACTGGCTGGAATGATTGCTCCTTATTAGCAAGAGTAAATTGGATTGTTGCTACAGGATGAGAGTAGGAAGGACTACTTCTGGAATCTAGGAGAGGCTCTAGAATGCCTCTTAGTGCTTCTATGTCTGAGAGTAAAAGTTAATGGAAAGCTACCAGAAACAAAGAAAGGAAGAATTACAGTGGATTCAGACCCTTCAGGAGTGAAAGTCTGTGTTATTTCCCCAGTTAAAGAACCAGGTGAGTTCTGGTTGAGATTAAAGGAAAGATGGAAAGACAACCAACAGGATGGGAGAAAAATTTTGCAAAAAAATCTGATAAGGTACTTGTATCTAGAATACATAAAACACTATTATAACTCCATAATAAAAAGACAACACAATTTAAAAATAGGCCAATGAATTGAATACACATTTCTCCAAAGAAGATATACAAATGGCCAATAAACACATGAAAATATGTTCAACATCATTAGCCATTCAGGGAAACGCAAATGAAAACCACAATGAAATACCACTTCACACCCACTAGGATGGTCAACTGGACCAATAAGCAACATCATGATAAACGGAAAAAAGACTGAAGTAGTCAGGGATTTCATTCTACTTGGATCCACAATAAATGCTCATGGAAGCAGCAGTCAAGAAATCAAAAGACATAGTGCATTGGGCAAATCTGCTGTGAAAGACCCCTTTAAAGTGTTAAAAAGCAAAAATGTCACCTTGAGGACTAAGGTGCACCTGACCCAAGCCATGGTATTTTCAATTGCCTCATATTCATGTGAAAGCTGGACAACGAGTAAGGAAGACTGAAGAACTGATGCCTTTGAATTATGGTATTGATGAAGAATATTGGATATACTACGGACTGCCAGAAGAACGAACGTATCTGTCTTGGAAGTACAGCCAGAATGCTCCTTAGAAGTAAAGATAGTGAGACTTGTCTCACTTATTTTGGACATGTTATCAGGAGAGACCAGTCTCTGGAGAAGGACATAATGCTTGGGAAAGTAGAGGGTCAGCAAAAAAGGGGAAGACTCTCAATGAGATGGATTGTCACAGTGCCTGCAATAATGGGCTCAAACATAGCAATGATTGTGAGCATGGTGCAGGACCATACAGTGTTTCGTTCTGTTGTGCACAGGTTTGCTATAAGTTGGAACCAACTTGGTGGCACCTCACAACCCAAGAAGGATGGCTAAGATGAAAAGGACAGGAAACAACAAGGATTGTCAAGGATGTGGAGTAATTGGAGCCCTCACATGCTACTGGGGAACATAAATGGTGTAGCTGCTGTGGAAAACGGACTGGTAATTCTTCAGACGGTTAAACATAGAATTACCCTGTTATTGCTGTTAAGTGTCATTGAGTCAGTTCCGACTCATAGTGACCCTATGTACAATAGAATGAAACACTGCCCTGTCCTGGGCCATCTTCACAATTGTTGCTATGTTTGAACCCATTATAAATTACCATATGATCTAGTAATTCCACTCCCAAAAGAAATGAAAACATATGTTCACACAAAAACTTGTACCTGAATGTTCGTAGTAATATTATTCATAATAGCCAAAAAATGGAAACTACCCAAATGTTCATCAACTGATTAATGGATAAAGAAAATGTGGTATATTCATACAATTAAATATTATTTGGCCATAAAAAGAAATAAAGCACTGATACATACTACAACATGGACGAACCCTGACAATATGCTAAGTGAAAGAAACTAGTCACAAAGGATCCCGTATAGCATGATTCCATTTTTATGAAAAGTTCAGAATAGGCAAATCTAGAGACAGAAATGAGATGAGTGATTTCCTAGGGCTGAGGGAGATGGGGGATAGTGGGGTGATGGCTAAGGGGGGGCAGTGTTTCTTTTTGGGGTGATGAAAATGATCTTAAATTGTAGTGATGGATGCACATATGTGTGAATACACTAAGAGCCATTAAACTGTACACTTTAACTGGGTGAATTTCATGGTATATGATTATATCTCAAGAAAGCTGTTTAAAAAAGTGTTGTGCATAGTAGTCATGTAACACATACTTATTCAGGAATTAGTCATGGAACTAAGTAGATTGAACAAAATATATCTCTGCACTTTATTTTAGTGGCAGCTGAAGGAGAAAAGAAAATATGTGCAACTGTTTTTATTTTCTTTAAAAGAAAAAAAAAAGCAAAATTTACTGACAAGGAGTTTGGGTGCTAATATTTCATTTCTTTTTCTCCTATGAATTAATCTCAAATGGATCTTGGCCAGGCTGCTAATGCTCACGGTCGACTACCTGATGCTGTCAGAAAGATGCCATCTGTTCCCTTTAGTTGCTGAACCATTACAGATTATTCCAGCCTTTTCACATGTAGGAATTGCTGAAAAGGTAAATCTTCCAAACGCTTGGTCACTTTGCCTAACTATTTTTATAATGATGCTTTGTTCCTACATTAGGAAAAGTTTTGATCTCCAAAAATGAATTGGCAAATGTAAATCTTTTCTGTGATGAGCAACATGAGCATGGTGCTGTTGAGCTATCTGAATAGTGTAAATAATAATGTCAGAAATAATATAAATAAGAATGTAAGTGTCTTAGTTATCTCGTGCTGCCGTAACAGAAATACCACAAGTGGATGGTTTTAACGAAGAGAAGTTTATTTCCTAACAGTCAAAGTAGGCTAAAAGTCCAAATTCAGGGCGTCAGCTCCAGGGGAAGGCTTTTTCTCTCTGTTGGCCTTCTTATCAATGTTCCCCCAGACTAGGAGCTTCTCAGCGCAGGGACCCCAGTCCAGGGGACGCGCTCTGCTCCCAGCACTGCTTTCTTGATGGTATGAGGTCCCCCTGTCTCTCAGCTCACTTCTGTCTTTTATATCTCAAGAGATTGCCTCAGGACACAATCCAGTCTTGTAGATCCAGTCCTGCCTTACTAACACAACTGCTGCCCATCCTCCCTCATTACATCATAGAGGCAGGTTTACAACATACAGGAAAATCAACAGTACCAGGAATCATGGCCCAGCCAAACTGATACACACATTTTTTGGGGGACATAATTCAAACCATGACAGTAAGGAATAGTGTAAGAACACTGTCAAGGAGAGGCATTGACATTTAGAAATCCCGCGTTTGTAGTTAGCATGTACTGTCCACATCGAAGTCCCCTCAGCATGGCGGTGGTCCCAGATGCCTGGTTAGGTAGGCGGCAGCCTTGATCCTTACAGCTTCAGGGTTTCTCTGGCTTACCATCATTCTCCGAAACAATACATTTAGACGCTTAGAGCTGTCTCAAGGATTGCCTTGGGTTCAAATTCAGAGACATGATTTTGTTTCACTTTCGTTTTCTAGCAGTGCTTGACATCATTTCTGACACACAAACAGTGAATGAGTGAGTGAATGAATGAATAAATGAATTCAAAGGAATAAAATGATGTTTATTATTATAACCTGTTTCTTAGGGTCCCCAGCCTTCCTGACTTAACAACTGTCAGTATCACAGGCCTGCGACCACACTGTTTCTTCTGTCTACAACCAAACAGGGACCATCTAACTTTGCTTGTCAGTACAACATTACACATTGCTCAAAGCTTTATTCCTGGAGCAATTGGCATGTGGAAAGAACAAGTAGCTTAAAACAGAATCTTAAATGGTTTTGTTTTTTATGTGTGGCTGTGCATGAGGTGCACTGGCCCAGAATCAAACCAGGGTCTCCCACGTGGAGGGTGAGAGATCTACCACTGAACCACTACTATCCCCAAATGGAAGACACTTAATTATCCTCACTACTCACTTGGGACTTATTTACTACCTGGTATTTTATTCATTTATTCTTTCTTTTTTTTAATTGTACTTTAGATGAAAGTTTACAGGGCAAATTAGTTTCACATTAAACAAATAATACACATATTGTTTTGTGACATTTGTTGCCAGCCCCACGACATGTCAACATGCTACTCTTCTCGACCTTGGTTTCCCTTTACCAGCTTTCCTGTCCCCTCTTGCCTTCTCATCCTTGCCCCTGGGCTGGTGTGCCCATTTAGTGCAGAATCTTAAATTTTGATGACAAGAAAGAAACATTTAGAAATATGTTGATAAGCAAAATATTGTATATTCTAAATGAAATGTTATTAACCTTGTCTCTAAAAATTACTGCTTTTCTCATCACTCTGTTTTATGAATTATTCTGATTGTGTGTGTGTGTGAGAGAGACTGTGTGTGTGTGTGCATGTGTTCACACTCTGTTACACAAAACACATGCTTTCCTATTATTTTTTAGAACAAATGTGATTATAGCGCAAGGCTACCTACTGGACTCCCTCAACAATTCTCAAGCTCTGTTTCCCAGAGGTCACTGCTAATTCTGAGAGGACAGAGATACACGGTGTCGTTCTATCTCTGTCAACCCAAAAAGCTGATTATAAGAGAGCCATTAGGTAAGCACATTCAGAAGGCGCTGTCTAATTCAGAGTCCTTCCTACTGTGTCATTACGCTTAGCACTGGCAAACACTCTGCTCTGTCCTCCTGGAAAGACACCACCTTACTGTCCCACAAGATTTCTCACTGCAACAAGAAAGTACTTTAGCCTTTCTTGATGTACATGTCTTATCATTTTTTATGCATCTGGTCCCTATCACATTCTGGCTAAGCACACTCAGACCATCTGGGATTTTTTGGTGAATTTGGTGAAGTAGCAAAAGGGTGAGGTGAAGAAAGTGATCCTGTTAAAGGCCGAAAAGAAAAGGAAGTCAGAAGTAGGTCTATGCATAATTGGTGTGAGAAGCAGTGTGCTGTAGAATAGTGGTTCTCAGCCCTAACTGTGCATCAGAATCATGGGGAACTTTAAAAAAGGTATAGATGCCCAATGCCCACCCCAGAGATTTAGATTCCTTTGGTCTGAGATGGGGCCAGGCAGCTATGTAATTTAAATTTCCCCAGGACCACACTTTCAGGGGACATCTAGGTCAACTGGCATAACAAAGTTTATTAAGAAAATGTTCTGCATCCTACTTTGGTGAGTGGCTTCTGGAGTCTTAAAAGCTAGCGAGTGGTCATCTAAGAAGCATCAATTTGTCCCAAACCACCTGGAGAATGAAGAATACCAAAGACACAAGGAAAGTATTAGCCCAAGAGACATAAGGGGCCACATAAACCAGAGACTGCATCAGCCTGAGACCAGAAGAACTAGATAGTGCCCAGCTACCACCAATGACTGCCCTGACAGGGAACACAACAGAGTCCCTGATGGAGCAGGAGAAAAGTGGGGTGCAGAACTCAAATTCTAGTAAGAAGTCCAGACTTAATAGTCTGACTGAGGCTGGAGGAATCCCAGAAAATATGGCCCTCAGACTCTTGTCAACCCAGAACTAAAACCATTTCTGAGGCCAACTCTTCAAACAAAGATTAGACTGGACTATGGGACATAAAATGATACTCATGAAGAGTGTGCTTCTTAGCTCAAGTAGATACATGAGACTAAATCGGCAGCTCCTGTCCAGAGATGAGATGAAAAGGCAGAGAGGGTCAGGAGCTGGTTGAATGGACACGGGCAATCAGGGGTGGAAAGGAGGAGTGTGCTGTCACAGTATAGGGAGAGCAATTAGGGTCACATAACAATGTATGTATAAATTTTTGTATGAGAGACTAACTTGAATTGTAAACTTTCACTTAAAGTACAACAATAAAATAAGAAATTGTCTTGGTCATCTAGTGCTGCCATGACAGAAATACTACAAGTGGATGGCTTTAACAAAGAGAAATTTATTTTCTCAGTCTAGTAGGCTAGAAGTCCAAATTCAGGGCGTCAGCTCCAAGAGAAGGCTTTCTCTCTCTGTTGGCTCTGGAGGAAGGTTCTCATTGTCATCAGTCTTCCCCTAGACTAGGAGCTTCTCTGAGTGGGAATCTCGGGTCCAAAGGACACGCTCTGCTCCAGGTGCTTCTTTCTTAGTGGTATGAGGTCCCCAACTCCCTGCTTGCTTCCCTTTCCTTTTATCTCTTGAGAGATAAAAGGTGGTGCAGGCCGAACCAAAAAACACTGGAAATAACAAATGTTGGAGAGGCTGCGGGGAGATCAGAACTCTTATGCACTGCTGCTGGGAGTGCAAAATGATACAACCATTTTGGAAAATGATATGGCACTTCCTTAGAAAGCTAGAAATAGAAATACCATATGATCCAGCAATCCCACTCCTAGGAATATATCCCAGAGAAATAAGAGCTGTCACACGAAAAGACATATGCACCCCCATTTTCATTGCAGCATTGTTCACGATAGCAAAAAGATGGAAACAACCTAGATGCCCATCAACAGATAAATGGATAAACAAACTATGGTACATACACACAATGGAGTATTATGCAAAGATAAAGAACAACGATGAATCTGTGAAGCATCTCATAAGATGGATGAAACTGGAGAACATTATGCGGAGTGAAATAATCACAAAAAGACAAATCTTGTATGAGACCTCTACTGTAAAAGCCCAAGAAAAAGTTTACACACAAAAGGAAACAATCTTTGCTGGTTACGAGGGATGGAAGGGGTGGGGGGGAATTAAATAGACAATAGATAAGTGGTAACTTTGGTGAAAGGTAAGACAGTACACAATACAGGGGAAGCCAGTACAACTTATACAAGGAAAGGTTATGGAAGCTCCATAGGCACATCCAAACTCCCTGAGGGACTGAACTGCTGGGTAGAGGGCTGTGGGGACCATGCTCTCGGGGAACATCTAGCTCAACTGACATAACACAGTTTATAAAGAAAATGTTCCATATTCTACCTCGGTGAGTAGCGTCTGGGGTCTTAAAAGCCTGTGAGCAGCCGTCTAAGATACTCCAATGGTCTCACCCCTTTGGCAGCAAGGGAGAACAAAGAAAACAAGATACAAGGAAAAGATTGGTCCAAAGGACTAATGGACCACAACTACCACAGCCTCCACCAGACTGAGTCCAGTACAACTAGATTGTGCCTGGCAACCACCACTGGCTACTCTGACCGGGATCACAACAGAGGCTCCCGGACAGAGCTAGAGAAAAATGTAGAACAAAATTCTAACTCACAAAAAAAGACCAGATTTACTGCCTGACAGAGACTGGAGAAACCTCGAGAATATGGCCCCTGGACACCCTTTTAGCTCAGTAATGAAGTCACTCCCGAGGTTCACCATCCAGCCAAAGATTAGACAGCCCCATAAAAGAAAATGAGACTAATGGGGCACAACAGCCCAGGGACAAGGACTAGAAGTCAGGAGGGGACAGGAAGGCTGGTAATAGGGAACTCAAGGTTGAGAAGGCACAGTGTTGACATGTCGTGGGGTTGTTAACCATTGTCATAGGGCAATATGTGTACTAACTGTTTAATGAGAAACTATTTGTTCTGTAAACCATCATCTAAAGTACAATAAAAAAAAAAAAAGGTGGTGCAGGCCACACCCCAGGGAAACTCCCTTTACATTAGATCAGGGATGTGACCTGGGTAAGGGTGGTGGTACAATCCCACCCTAATCTTCTTTAAAGTAAAATTACAATCACAAAATGGAGGACAACCACACAATACTTACTGGGAATCATGGCCTAGTCAAATTGATATACATATTTTTTGGGGGACATAATTAAATCCATGACAGAAATTTTGCCTGACTGAAAAAAAAAGAAAAAATAAATAAACAAATGTTCCCCAGGTGTTTCTAATGTGCTGTCAGGGTTGAGAACTTCTGGTGTTGAAAAGAACCTGGGGGTGGGAATCAGGCAAAATCCGCTGCTGTCGAGTCAATTCCAACTCACAGTGACTCTATAGGAAAGAGTAGAACGGCCCCATGGGGTTTCCAAGGCTGTAACTCTTTACAGAAGCAGACTGTCACATCTTTCTTCCGCGGAGCTGCTGGTAGGTTCCAACTGCCCACCTCTCCGTTAGCAGTGAAAGACTTGAACCACTGCACCATCAGGGCTCCTTGAAATCAGGCAAACTGAGGTCCAAATCATCAACTTGAGCCTTTCTAAGCCTCAGTTTTCTTATGGATAAAATAGGGTTGATATAAAGATTATAAACAAGATAATAACTGGCACCCAGTACCAAAAAACAAAAAAACCAAACCCGTTTTGTTGATGAGTTGATTTCAACTCACGATGATCTCATGTGTTACAGAGTAGAACTGAGCTCCATAGGGCTTTCTTGGCTGTAATATTTACAGAAGTAGATCGCTAGGCCTTTCTTCTTGCTGGGTGGGTTTGAACTGCCAATCTTTTAATTATTAGTTAAGAACAAACTGTTTGCATCACCCAGGGACCTACCGGGATGCAGTACAGGTTCTTGGGATTACAATGGAACACTATGTGTCTTCAGTCGGACCCAATGGGGCCTGTGGGTGTCTTGGATGGTCTGTCAGGTGCAGCATGAGGAAGTGAGACTCACGCAGGAAAGTCAGAAAACAAACAGAATTTAGTACTCACAGATCCCAGAGAGGAAACTACAGCACCCCTCGACTCAGGACCACACAGGGACCTTGGGATAGGCAACACCAAGCTGGAAATGTAGAAGAGGGCTTATTATGGCAAGCAGGGTGAGGTTAGCTAGGTTTCATGGGATGAAGTCTTATTGATCAGTATGAAAGTTTCTAGTGCATTAGCACGGGAAAAGACAGAAGTTTTAGTCACAGGCACCCATATGGGGCATGGCCGTGCGGGGCAAAGAGTAACTATGGCGGCTGAGAGACTGGGTTACAAGATAATAACAAGTTCTTATCATAAGAAACTATACGGAGCATGGCCAGGAGGGCTAGTTAAACTATTGAGAGATGGGGTGAAAAGACAGGAATGACCATGTCGGAATCTGGGTGAAAGGGTAACTAGAAGGAAATAAGGTATGCCGAGACAGCAATTTATCTAAGCCACAAATTGGCTTTATGACATCAAGCATCCATAAAAAATCCTATTTTGTAAGGCTAGTTAATGATCTAAGAAAATAAACGTTAGTTCTCTTACCCCCTTGTTCTCTCTCCTTCCTTTACATCCCTCGACCACCAGCTTTTGCAGACCACATGCTTGGGCCTATTGTCCTTCCTAAGGACAACATTATGATCCCGAGCAGCGTTTCTCATCCGTTGGCTACAAATTTGTCTCTAATGAAAGCTTTCAAAAAAAAATCAAACAAGAATCTTTACAGGAGGTACCTGGGCTTCGGAACATTTAAAAGCTCCCCCAAGTGATTCTAATGTGAAGTGAGGGTTTAAAACCACTTATCTGGAACAATGGATCTCAAACTTTGGTATGCATAGGAAATGCTTGGAGATTTTATTAAAACTCAGGTTCCTGGGTCTTACCCTCAGAGAGTCTGATTCAGTGGGCCTGGAGAAGGGCCCATGAATTTGCATTTTTAGCAAGCTCCGGGCTCCAAGGACCAGCAGCTTCAGCATCACCTGGGAGCTTGTTAGAAATGCAAATTCATGGGTTCCACCCAGCACTGGTGGTGTAGTGGTTAAAAGCTATGTCTGCTAACCAAATGGTCAGCAGTTTGAATCCACCAGGTGCTCCTTGGAAACTGGGGCATTTCTACTCTGTACTATAGGGTGGCTATCAGTCGAAATTGATTCGATGGCAACGGGTTTGGGTTTTTTTTTGGTTACCCAGCACTAGAGAGTCAGAATCTCTGGGGGTGGGATCCAGGAACCTGTGGTTTAACAAGCTCTTCAGGTGATTCTTCTGCACGGCTGAAGTTTAGGGACCATGGATCTAGATTAGGGCATAGTAGTATAGCAAGAAAGAAGGCAGCACCAGGAACCTGGGACCATCACTATGATTCTGATTGGCCAGGTTTGAATCAATTGTCTGACCCGGGGGCCAGAGTCTGAGACCAGCCTCAGACAAACCACCAAAACTAAGTGTGAGGGAGGGGTGGGCCCTACAACGAAAACCCAGCTAGCACTTCCAAAATAAGGGAGATGAATGCAAGGCAAAAACGAGGTATTTCTCACAAATACCTGTGTTATGGAGTTGTTTTTTGAGGATGAAATAAGATAATGCATGAAAAAATGCTTTTCAATGTCTGGCATATAATAAGTGATTGCATGAATTATTTTTATTAAAGTAGTACAGTGATTGAATGGTGCCCTCCCAAAATATATGCTCGCACTCTGATCCCCGGAACCTGTGAATGTGATCTTATTTGGAAAAAGGGTCTTTGCAGATATAATTAAGTTAAGAATACTGAGTTGATTCTAGCCAATAGAATTCAGTATCACGTCAAAAAAATAATACACCACGACCAAGTAGGATTCATACCAGGTA
>NW_004443958.1:5073955-5091315 GCF_000243295.1 Trichechus manatus latirostris
TAACCAATGTCATAAAACAGCATGTGTGTTACTGTTACATGAGAAACTATCTGTTCTGTAAGCCTTCACCTGAAGTACAATAAAATATTAAAAAAAAAAAAAGAGAATACTGAGTTGAGGAAATTACCTTGATCATCCGGGTGTGCCCTAATCCCAAAGACAATGTCATTATAAGAGACACAGAGAGGAGAAGATGATGTGTCTACAGAGGCGAAGGTGATGTGAAGATGGAGCAGAGAGAAATGTGGCCCCAAGCCAAGCAATGCCAACAGCCACCAGATGCTGGAAAAGGCAAGGAATGGCTCCTTCCCTACCCTAGCACCTCTGAGGGGATTGCGGCCCCGCCAAAACCGTAATTTTGGACTTTTGGCACCCAGAACTGTGAGAGAATAAATTTCTGTTACTTTAAGCCATCAGGTTTGTGGTAATTTGTTATGGCAGCCCCGGAAAATACAAAGCAAATACAAAATACAAAGAAAAAAGTGTGTTTTTTAAAATCCAGTGATTCATATTTCATTAGCATTTTTAGTGCTTCTTTCAGATATTTTCCCACAAATATAACCGAAAAGGAGCCGTGGTGACACAGTGGTTAAGAGCTATGGCTGCTAACCAAAAGTTTGGCACTTCGAATCCACCTGCTGCTTCTTGGAAACCTTAATAGGCAGTTCTATTCTGTTCTATAAGGTCGCTAAGAGTCAGAACCGCCTCGACGGCACCTAACAACAACAACGACATAACAGAAAAACACTTTCTGCATAAATAGCAGTATTGTCTCTAGATCTCTAGACCTGACTCATTGGCTTCAACAAGTATTCAGTCAAGGGATTAAAACTAATGCAGTTCAAAACCACATGAGGTATCACTACACACCTATCAAAATGGTTACAGTAAAACCAAAACTGTCTCAAGGCTGTGGAGCAGTTAGAACTCTCATACATTGCAGATAGAAATGTAAAATGGTTCAGCTATTTTGGGAAAAGTATTTGGCAGTTTCTTATAAGGTTAAACATTTACTAACCATACCAGTTCCAGTTGAGTCTATTCCAACCCATGGTGACCCCATGTGTGTCAGAGTAGAACTGCACTCCGCAGAATTTTCAATGACTGATTTTTCTGAAGTAGACAGCCAGGCCTTTCTTCTAAGGCACTTCTGAGTGTGAGGTGCCTTTTGGTTAGCAGCCAAGCGTGTTAACCATTTGCATCACCCAGAGACTCCATCCCATAAAACCCATTGCCGTGGGTAGCTATGAGGAACTCCATAAGACCCAGCAATCCCACTCCCAGGTATTTACCCAATAGAAATACAGACAAACAGACATCCACACAGAAATCTGTATGCGAATGTTTACAGCAGTTTTATTCACAATTACCCAGAACTGTAAACAACCTAAACCCAAACTCATTGCTGTCGAGTCAATTCCGACTCATAGCGACCCTATAGAACAGCATAGAACTGCCACATGGTGTTTCCAAGGAGCAGCTAGTGGATTCGAACGGCCAACCTTTTGGTTGGCAGCCGAACACTTAATCACTGTGCCACCAGGGCTTCTATAAACAGCCTAAGCACAGGGTAATGGATAAATCTTGTATTTCATCCATACAATGGAATACTACACAGCAATAAAAAGAAATGAATTATTGATACATGCAACAACACAAATGAATCTTGAAAACATTATGCTAAGTGAAAGAAAGCAGAATCAAAAGATTAAAAACTACATGATTTCATTTATATGACATTCTGAAAAAGACAAAACAATAGAGACAGAACCGATCAGTGGTTGACAGGGGCTGGGAGAGGGGCACAAAGGAACATCTTAGGGTGATGGAAATATTCTTCATCTTGATCTGGGTGGTGGTAACAGACCTGGATACACTGTCAAAATTCATAGAACTGTACATTTTAAAAAAGGGTGAATTTTACTGTATATAAATTATACCTCAATAAAACTGACCTAAAAAAATTCTGCTTTTTTAAATTTTTTACCAGAAAAAGGTAACACAGTTCTGATAAAACTCAGGAGAAAAAAGTGATTATGGTTTAAATTGGGGTCTTAAACTATTTTTTTCTTAACTAAGAAAATAACAAAGCCAATTATTTCTACTATGATCAAAGATTCATTTATAGCATGGAATTAAATCTAGCTTCAGAGAATTCATTACTTTTACAGCCCAATCTCAGCAATCACGCAATCCAAAACCGATAAATCTATTTGGGAAAATGCCTGTCTCTCAGCATTATCTAACACTGACTCAGACAGGTTACTTTGCCGTTGTTGTTAAGTGCTGTTGAGTCAGTTACGACTCATAGCAACCCTATGTACAACAGAAGGAAACACTGCCTGTTCCTGCACCATGCTCACAATCGTTGTTATGTTTGAGTCCATTGCTGCAGTAACTGTGTCAATCCATCTTGTTGAGGGTCTTCCTCTTTTTCGCTGACTCTGTATTTTACCAAGCATGATGTCCTTCTCTAGGGATTGGTCCCTCCTGATAACATGTTCAAAGTATGTAAGACGTAGTCTTGCCGTCCTTGCTTCTAAGGGGCATTCTGCTTGTACTTCTTCCAAGACAGATTTGTTAGTTGTTTTGGCCGTCCATGGTATATTCAGTATTCTTTGCCAACATCAATTCTTCTTTGGTCTTCCTTATTCATCATCCAGCTTTCACATGCATATGATGCAATGGAAAATACCATGGCTTGGATCAGGAGCACCTTAGTCTTCAAGGTGACAACTTTGCTTTTCAACACTTGAAAGAGCTCTTTCACAGCAGACTTGCCCAATGCAATGCAGATAGGTTATATAGTTCATGGGAATTGAAAGGCTGAAAGAAAATTGCTTTTGTAATGCAAAAGGACATATCCTGGTGCCATGGAAATAATATGAGAAAATTCTGAGAGAGTAATTGTTCTGTTCTGGGAAAAGATTAATAATAGCTCTTCCACGGATTCAAGATGTGACCCTTTGCTTTCATTGTCACCTAGGTTCACTAAATATGAAAACCAAAGATTGTCCTGAAGGAGGGCTGAAGATACCATGGTGGTGAGGAAATAGAACCACATGGGTGGAGTAAGGACTGAAAAGTTGGGCTGAGGAGGTGGAGCGGACATAGGAAAAATGTTATTCTCAGGGATGGACTTAACCTCAAAAGGCTTAGGTCTAGTACTGGAGGAAGATACACATTGACAAATAAAGCAATTAAGTGTAGCAAGTGCTGAGATGAACATCTATACAAGGTAAATAGTGTCACAAAAGTGGGCAGATATGTTAAGTTCCTCCTCAGGGTGTCTTGGAAGCCACAATGGCTTCATAGAAGAGATAATTCTAAAACTGATGCAAGAAAGAGAGAAGAGAGAGTGTTCAATGCCACCGGAGAAGTTGAGCAAGTCACTAAAATATGAAGGCTCCATATTGGACAGTTGTGTGGGGCTGGGGCTTGGGGAACAAATTGGGCATGGCTGCAGATAAGGCTAGCTCCAGCTCATTTCCATGACTTCATGAATAACAACTGTCTCCTTGTTCCCATACCCTTGCATCCCGCCCATCTCTAGGTTCACCCTCCATGACTCCAGGTCTTTACACGTTCTAATCCCACTCCATGGAAAACCATGAACATTGTTCCATCAATCCTTTTTTTTTTTTTAAAGGAATCAATTATATGTCCCAAATTTCCACAATAGGTAGAGTTGAAAAAATCCAATGTTATAAAATATAGGATCATATTATTGCAAAGTTAAAGAAGTGACCAGAGAGAGGGGCTCCAAAAAACCCACTGCTGTTGTTGAGTCAATTCCAACTCACAGCGACCATATAGGACAAAGTAGAACTGCCCCATAGAGTTTCCAAAGCTGTAAATCTTTATGGAAGGAGACTGCCACATCTTTCTCCTGCAGAGTGGCTGGTGGGTTCGACCTGCTGACCTTTCAGTTAGCAGCCAAGCACTTTAACCACTGCACCACCAGGGCTCCTACAGGGGCTAGCTGGCTGCAAATTCAGGGAACTGTTGCTATTTCATGCCACCTGATGGCATTTGTCTGTTCTGTCCCAGTATCTCTCAGGACATTTATTTGTCATCTAAACTAGTACAAGTTTGTCTGGGACAAATGCTGAACTAGACAAATTCTAGGGTGACAAGGGCAAAGCAGGATGCACCCAAAAAACTGGAGCAAATATGGTCACCCTTGTTCTGGGTCATGTGTCTGACTGGGACATCCAGGAACCTCCTGGTTAGTTGATGCTTACTTCTTTTGGTTGAATCCTGGAACATGGAACTAGGTGCATAAGAATCCATCCTCTACCTCCTTGCTGCCTGAGATGATGTGGTTCTACTTCCTGGCCCCCTCTCATCTTCCCCTCCATTCCTCCATCACTCCATTCCTCTGTTCCTCCAGAAGATGTGAAGATTAGCCTGACCCTTTTCAGAGGTGAGCAGAAGACAGAAGCAAATGACCATTTGTATTATATTAATATTCTCAGCATCAGGCTTGTGTTTTACTATATTATGTTGATAATCAAGAAAAAATATAGGCAGGCCAACGTGGTGCTATAGACAGAAGCACCATGCCCTCCCTTCACAGCAAATACTTGAAAAACTAAGTAAAACAGAGACAAACGTCAATCCTGGAACCCTAAGGGTCAAATGAAGATATAAAGAACTCAGCCAAGTACCGAATGGAATAAGAAACTGACAGAGAACAGAGAGCAAGGAGAGATACAGAGCAGAGGTACCCTATAAGATAACGCAGCACGGATTCATCATCTTGGATTCCTGTCGGAGATTGGCAGACAGGGTGTATAGGAAAGCAGCTTCACAGAGCTCCCAGCAGAAGACAGAGCACGGGGTGACCAGCGATACACACTTTCTCACCCCCTACATATTTTCCCCCTGCTTGGCCTTGGTCAATGAGGCACTGTCTCCATGCCACTTGGATTAGCCCCACCCACATCAGCTGGCTCCTTCTGTGCCATTTCTTTGTTGCTGGTGTTGCTTTATCAGCTTCTTTTGGTTTCTTCCCTCTCTGTCACTTCCTCCCCTTCCTTTCCTTGAACACCTGGCTCCATGTGCCATCTCTATTTCTTCTTGACAGGCTGTGAAGCACCTCTCCACTGTGGAATCTATTTTCTGATCTGCGCCGCCATGCTGGTGGGATCCCTGGGGCCATTTTTTTTCTTTTTCTTTTTACCTTTTTGTTTTTCTTCATTTCCCAGTTTCTCATCTCTCTTTACTTTCCTTCTTTTCCTGTCTCCTGAATACCTGGTGCTGTGTGCCATCTCTGCCTCTTCTAGATGGGCTGTACCCTGAGGCCTGGGAGCCACGTCCATGGTTGCTGGTGGCATCTGTGGGGGCATTTCTTTTAAATTTTTATTTATTTATTTATTTTTCTTTTTGTTTTTCTTCATTGCTCAGCTTCTCGTCTTTCTACTCCAATGGCAGGCTCCATCAGCACTTTTTTTTCTTGGCTCCTCTTTCTCTTCTTTACCATACCCACTTACCTCCACATGTCACAACCTTCTCCCTCCCAACTGCCTATCTGCACTGTGTACTGAACATAGAACCCCTGAGCAGCACAGGAACAGCCTACTGGAACCTGGCCTGCACTGACTCCCTGGCCCTGCCCGGTCAGCCCCAATAAGAGCCACAAATAAACCATCCCAGCCCCTCCCCTTCAGCTAGACCTGCCCTGCTGCACCATAGCTGAGCAACTGACCCCGCCCATTGGACAAGGTGGTGAGAAGTATCGTGCCCACAGACAAGTAAACAACAAAGAACGCACAGCCCGTCTGCTCAGACATAACCAAATAAAACAAAAAATCAGGATGAAACAAAAAAATCTACAATCAATAAATGAAGAAAATAACTACTGAATGTCCCTAAGATAGCACACAATATAAAAATATATTTAAAAAAAGGACAGGATGATCCCAATAGACATCCAAAATAAAACATCAGATGACCTTCCAGTAGAAGAAAAGGCACTGGAATTACTTGATAGCGAATTCAGATCTCTAATATTCAGAGCTATCCAAGAGTTGAAGCAAAAAGCAGACAAAAATGAGGAAAAATAAACAAAAGCATGGAAAAGGAAGAAAAAATCATGGAATAGACAGAGAAAACAATGGAAGAATTCCAGAAAATAATACGGGAACAAAACGTCAAAATAAATTCACAACTAGAAATCATATAAAAACAGCAATTAGAAATCCAAAAGATAAACAACAACATCTCAGAAATGGACAGTGTCATACAAGATATGAGGAGCAGGTTTGAAACAATGGAACTCAGGATCAGCGAAATTGAAGACAAATACTTGGATACCACTTTGTTTGAGGAAAAACCAGAAAAAAGAATGAAGAAATCCTGAGAATTATGTGAGATACAATCAAAAGCAAAAATCTGCAAGTAATTGGAGTTCCAGAAAAGGGAGAGAAAACGGAAAACATAGAGAGGATCATTGAAGAATTGCTGACAGAAAAATTCCCTAATATCATGAAAGATGAAAAGCTGACCATCCAAGAAGTTCAACAAACCCCATGTAGGATAGACCCTAAAAGAAAATCACCAAGGCATATCACAATCACACTGTTAAAAACAAAGACAAAGAAAGAATCCTGAGAGCAACTAAAGAAAAATACAAAGTCACATATAGAGTGGAAACAATAAGACTAAATTCTGTTTACTTGTCAGAAACTGAGCAGGCAAGAAGGCAAGGGGATGACATATATAAAATCTTGAAAGAAAAAAATTGCCAACCAAGAATAATATATCCTGCAAAACTCTTATTCAAATATGATGGTGCAATTAGGACATTTCCAGATAAACAGAAATTAAGGGAACATGTAAAAAACAAACCAAACTTACAAGAATTATTAAAGGGAGTCTTTTGATTTCAGAACAAACAATATCAGACGACAGCCCAAATCTAGGGTGAAAGACTGCATCAGCCGGGCACCAACGTAGGGAAAGAACTCTCAAGGATTATTCGAACTAAAAGATTTACAACAGGGAACCAGACAGATTAATCTGTAAAAGACAATAATGTCAGAATGACAAAAGGGGGAATAAATGATGTAGGTATAGAACTTCTAATGGAGAGGAAGGAAGGCAATACCAAGTAATAAAAGACTGGTTCAAACCTAGGAAGATAAAGATAAATTTCAAGGTAACCACAAAGAAAGTTAACAAACCTACTCATCAAAATAAAGAAGAAAAACATGAAGTCTCAGTAAACATAAAATCTACAAAAAAAAAGAAAAGAAAGGAAAAAAAAATCCACAAACAAAAGGAATCAGCACAGGGGAGTAAGAGGAACAAGGAAAATGTCAGCACCACCAAAAAAAAAAAAGCACTACAAAATGATAGCAATAAACTCACAACTATCAATAATTACACTGAGCGGAAATGGCCTAAATGCACCCACAAAGAGACAGAGAGTGACAAATAGATTAGGAAACAGGATCCATCAATATACTGTATACCAGAGACACACCTTAGAAACGAAGACATAAATTTATTAAAAATCAAAGGACAGCAAAAAATATATCAAGCAAACAGCTACCAAAAAAGAGCAGGAGTAGAAATACTAATCTCAGATAAAATAGACTTTAAAACAAAATCCACCATAAAAGACAAAGAAGGGCACTATATAATGATTAAAGGGATGATCCATCATGAAGACATAACCATAATAAATATCTACACACCCAATGACTGGGCTCCAAAATACATAAAACAAACTCTAACAGCACTGGAAAGAGAAATTGACAGTTCCACAATAATAGTGGGAGACTTCAACTCACCACTCTCGGTAAAGGAGAGAATATCTAGAAAGAAACTAACAAAGATACAGAAGATCTAAAGGCCACAATCAGCCAACCTCCACTCAACAGCTGCAAAATACACATTCTTTTCCAACTGCACATAGACCACATCTTAGGCCACAGAGTAACCCTCAACAAAATCCAGAACATTGAGATAATACAAAGTATCTTCTCTGATCACAACATCATCAACGTAGAAATTAACAACAGGAAGAGCAAGGGAAAAAAAAAAAATCAATTACATGGAAACTGAATAACACCCTGCTTAAAAACACTGGGTAATAGAAAAGATCAAAGATGGAATTAAAAAACTTGTAGAACCAAATGAGAATGAAAACACATCATGCCAAAACTTTTGGACACAGCAAAGGCAGTCCTCAGAGGTCAATTTATAGCAATAGATGCACACATCAAAAAAGAAGAAAGGAACAAAATCAAAATATTAGTTACACAACTCAAACAAATAGAAAGAGGACAGAAAAAGAAGCTCACAGCCACCAGAAGAAAGGAAATAATAAAGATCAGAGAAGAAATAAATTAGAGAATAGAAAAACAATAGAAATAATCAACAAAACCAAAAGTTGGTTCTTTGAAAGGATCAGCAAAATTGACAAACCACTGGCTAAACTGACAAAAGAAAAACAGGAGAGGATACAAATAACCCAAATAAGAAATGAAATGGGGGACATTACAACAGACCCAACTGAAATAAAAAGGATCATAACAGAGTACTATGAAAAACTATACTCCGACAAATTTGAAAACCTAGAGGAAATGGACAAATTTCTAGAAAAACACTACTACCCAAACTAACACAAAATGATGTCGAAAATCTGAACAGACCCATAACAAGAGAAGAGACTGAAAAAGTAATTTAAAAAACTCCCGACAGAAAAGAGCCCTGGCCCAGATGACTTCACTGGAGAATTCTATGAAACATTCTGAGAAGAGCTTACTCCAGTACTACTCAAACTATTTCAGAACATAGAAAGGATGGGATACTTCCAAATTCATTCACTGAAGCCAGCATAACCCTTATACCAAAACCAGGCAAAGATACCACAAAAAAAGAAAATCACAGGCAAATATCTCTCATGAATATAAATGCAAAAATTCTCAACAAAATTCTAGTCAACAGAGTTCAGCATCAGATCAAAAAAAAACAATACACCAAGACCCAGTGGGATTCGTATCGGGTATGCAAGGATGCTTCAACATTAGAAAATCAATCAACATAATCCACCTCATAAAGAAAAGAAAAGAATCACATGATCTTCTCAATTGCTGCAGAAAATGCATTTGACAAAGCCCAACACCCATTCCTGATAAAAACTCTCAATAAAATAGGTATAGAAGGGAAATTCCTCAACATAATAAAGGGTATCTATACAAAAGCAACAGCCAACAGTATTCTTAATGGAGAGAAGCTGAAAACATTCCTCTTGAGAACAGGAACAAGACAAGGATGCACTTTATCACCACTCCTACTTAACATTGTGCTGGAAGTCCTAGCAAGAGCAAAAAGGCAAGAAAAACAAATAAAGGGCATCCAAATTGGTAATGAAGAAGTAAAACTGTCCCTATTTGCAGATAATGTGATACTACATACAGAAAACCCAAAAGACTCCACGAGAAAACTACTGGAACTAATAGATTCAGCAGAGTAGCAGGATACAAGATAAGCATACAAAAATTAGTTGGATTCCTAAACACCAATAAACAGAACAATGAAAAGGAAATCAGGAAAACAATACCATTTATAATAACCCTAAAAAAATAAAATACTTAGGAATAAATCTAACCAGGGATTTAAAAGACCTATACAAACAAAACAAAGCTCTACTGCAAGAAACCAAAAGAGATCTACATAAATGGAAAAACATACCATGCTCACAGATACGTAGACTCAACACTGTGAAAATGACAATACTACCCAAAGAAATCTACAAATACAATGCAATCCCAATCCAAGTACCAACATCATTCTTTAAAGAGATGGAAAAACTAATTATTAACTTTATATGGAAAGGGAAGAGGCCCCAGGTAAGTAAAGCACTATTGAAGAAGAAGAATAAAGTAGGAGGACTTGCACTATCTGACCTCAGAACCTACTATACAGCTAAGGTAGTCAAAACAGCCTGGTACCCGTACAACAACAGATACATTGACAAATGGAACAGAATTGAGGACCAAGATGTAAATTCATCCACCTATGGTCACCTTATCTTCGACAAGGGCCCAAAGTCCATCAAATGGGGAAAAGACAGTCTTTTTAACAAATGGTGCCGGCAAAACTGGATGTCCATCTGCAAAAAAATGAAACAGGACCCATATCTCACATCATACACAAAAACTAATTCAAAATGGATCAAAGACCTAAATATAAAACCGAAAACCATAAATATCATAGAATAAAAAATAGGATTAATGCTAGAGGCCCTAATATATGACATTAACAGGATACAAACCATAACTAACAACATGCAAACTACAGAAGATAAGCTAGATAACTGGGATCGTCTAAAAATTAAACACTTATGCTCATCGAAAGACTTCACCAAAAGAGTTAAAAAGAGAACCTACAGACTAGGAAAAAAAATTTTGGCTATTACAAATCCTAAAAAAAGTCTAATCTCTAAAATCTACAGGAAAATCCAACACCTCTACAATAAAAAGACAAATAATCCAATGAAAAAATGGGGAAAGGAAATGAACAGACATGCCACCAAAGAAGACATTCAAGCAGCTAACAGACATATGAGGAAATGCTTGAGATCATTAGCCATTAGAGAAATGCAAATCAAAACTACAATGAGATACCATCTCACCCCGTCATTACTGGCAAAAATAAAAAAAAAAAAAAACAGAAAATAACAAATGTTGGAGAGGTTGAGGGGAGATTGGAACTCTTATGCACTGCTGGTGGGAATGCAAAATGGTACAGCCATTTTGGAAAATGATATGGCGCTTCCTCAGAATGCTAGAAATAGACATACCATATGATCCAGCAATCCCACTTCTAGGAATATATCCTAGAGAAATAAGAACTGTCACATGAATAGACATATGCACACCCATGTTCATTGCAACATTGCTCACAATAGCAGAAAGATGGAAACAACTTAGATGCCCATCAACAGATGAATGGATAAACAAACTATGGTACCCACACACAATGGAGTACTACACAATGATAAAGAACAATGATGAATCTACGAAACATCTCATAACATGGATGAATCTGGAGGACATTGTGTTGAGTGAAATAAGTCAACCACAAAAGGACAAATATTGTATGAGACCACTACTATAAAAACTCATGAAAAGGTTTACACACGAAAAGAAACAATCTTTGATGGCTACGAGGGAGTGGAGGGGTGGAGATGGAAAAACACTAAATAGACGATAGATAAGTGGTAACTCTGGTGAAGGGTGAGACAGTACACAATACTGGGGAAGCCAGCACAACTTGAGCAAGGAAAGGTCATGGAAGCTCCATAGACACATCCAAACTCCCTGAGGGACCAAATTGCTGGACTGAGGGCTGTGGGGACCATGGTCTCAGGGAACATCTAGCTCATCTGGCATAACATAGTTTATAAAGAAAATGTTTTACATTCAACTTTGATGAGTAGTGTCTGGGGTCTTAAAAGCCTGTGAGCAGCCATCGAAGATACTCTTCTGGTGTCACCCAGTCGGGAGCAAGGGAGAATGAAAAAAATTAAAGACACAAGGGGAAGATTAGTCTAAAGGACAAATGGACCACAACCACCACTGCCTCCACCAGACTGAGTCCAGTACAACTAGATAGGGCCCAGCTACCACCACCGACTGCTCTGATAGAGATCACAATAGAGGGTCCTGGACAGAGATGGAGAAAAATATAGAATAAAATCTAACTCACACAAAAAGACCAGACTTACTGACCTGACAGAGACTGGAGAAACCCTGAAACTATGGCCCCTGGACACCCTTTTAGCTTAGTACTGAAGTCACTCCTGAGGTACACCCTTCAGCCAAAGATTAGACAGGCTCATAAAACAAAACAAGACTAAAGAGGCACACCAGCCCAGGGGTAAGGACTAGAAGGCAGGAAGGGACAGGAAAGCTGGTAATAGGGAACCCAAAGTGGAGAAGGAAGAGTGCTGACATATCGTGGGGTTGGTAATCAATGTCATAAAACAATATGTGTACTGTTTAACGAGAATCTAGTTTGTTCTGTGAACCTTCATCTAAAGTACAAAAAAAGAAAAATATAGGCAAAAAATTGCAAACCATGGCAAAAATAAATCATCTTGATTATTTACATGTCTCTATCCTGAAGCATCCTATGTATGTCTTCTTTCTTCTTAGATGCCGTTGAGTTGGTTCCAACTCATAGCGACCCTATGTACAACAGAACAGAAGACTGCCTGGTCCTGCGCCATCCTCACAATCATTGATATCTTTGAGCCTATTGTTGCAGCCACTGTGTCAATCCATCTCGTTGAGGGTCTTCCTCTTTTTTTTTTTGCTGACCCTCTACTTTACCGAGCATGATGACCTTCTTCAGGGACTCATCCCTCCTGATAACATGTGCAAAGTATGTAAGACAAAGTCTCGCCATCCTGGCTTGGAAGGAGCATTCTGGCTGTACTTCTTCCAGTACAGATTTGTTCATTCTTCTGGCAGTACATTCAATATTCTTTACCAACACCATAATTCAAATGCATCAATTCTTCTCTATTTGTGTTCATCTCTTCTACTAGACAATGAGCACCTTGAGGGTCAAGGACAGTCTTTCTTATCTCAGTGTCATCATTACTTATCACAGTGCTTGGACTGTGTCAAGCATTTGCTCAATCAAATTCAAGTCTAACGTCAAGTTAATGGTTTGTACTATGAAACTCATCAACAGAGTTAAACCGAGCAATTATTTCAATGGAGAACCCATCCACACTTATTTGTTAGCCTCAATATGGATTCAGTAGTAGACCATAATACTTGATCATGAGCAGTATGAAGAAAATATAAATGCACCAGGATAAGAGCAATTGTGGTGGTGGTCAGGATAGGCTGCTCTGAGAAGATGACATTTGAGCAGAGATTTGAAGGAGGTGATGGAGCAAGCCTCTGGGTATCTAGGGCAAGAGTGTTCTAGGCAGAGGGAGCAGCTAGTGCAAAGGCACTGGTAGAAGGCTGTCTGGCTTGTTCAAGGAACTGCAATGAGGTCAGTGGCTTAATGAGAGAGGGAGAAAGAGAGGTAGGAGACTCCAGCTGACTCTAGCTGGAAGGAGAGGTCACAGGATGGAGTGGTGGTTTAGGGAAGGGAGGAAAAATCTTATAGGGCATTGTGCGGGATCTGGATTTTACTCAGAGAGGGCTGGAAAGCCTTTGCAGCAGAGCAGAAAGTGATATCAAGATATGACTTAGGTGTTAACAAGTATCTCTCTGGCTGCTATGTTGAGAATGGACTCTAGTGGGGCAAACGTGGAGGCAGGGAGACCAGTTAGGAGACTATTGCAGTTACTAGCTAGAGAGCTGGAGGCCAAGGTTGGTGGCAATGGATGTGGGGAGAAGTAGTCTATTTCTGGATGTATGTTAGAGGTAGAGCAAGCAAGATTTGCTGACTGATTGGATATGGGGAGAAAGAAAAAGAGAAGAGTTAAAGACGACTCTAAGGTTTTTTGGCCTAAGCAATTGGTAGGATAGGGTTGCCATCAGCCAAAATGAGAAAGGCTGGGTGTGAAGCACGTCTTGAGGGGAAAGATTACGATTTCCAAAGTATTCCAAGTCATACCCACGTAGACAATCAGCTTATTGTCCCATAACTGAAGAGGGAGAGGAGAATTGAGTTCTTGTAAATTTATATGGATTAAGGCAAATAACTGCAAGAGTAATTGTTCTCATGAGAAAATCACATTATATATTCTGAAAATAGTTATTCAGGTCCTAAATCATGACTTTTAAATTATTTAAATTAACGGGAAGTTCTAAATATCGTCCTTCACATTTCTCAGAAATATTTTTTTTTTTCAAATTCACCTTTAGTACTCAAATAGTTTAGGCACTAGAGAGGAAAAGCTTTTAGAAAATCTGTAAAAGCTTTCTAAACTCTTTAGAAAGTCAGAGAAGACTCTTAGGGGATGAGTATAAGTAAACATATATCTCATTATGTAAATTAGGTAGGTGCCCAAGAGTCTTTATCTCAGTTGGAGAAATGTTCCCAGCTTTGAATCATTTTCTAACATTTGCATCTTTTTTTTTTTTTTAATACTTTGGCAAATTCCTGTATTCTTAGTTGGGGATTATTTGATTGCACAAAACTAAAACCACTTCAAACTGACTTAAACAAAAGGAAGATTCTACAGGAAGGACACAAGAATATCTCCCAAAATCCAAAGGAAGGGGGAAAACCTGGGCTTCATGAAGAACAAGAATCAGGAATTGGAAATCCAGGCTCAAGGTAGTACTCTCTCTAGCTCTGTGTCTTTCTCTCTGGAATAGCAAGGTCTCTTTTCTCTGCATTTTCTCTTTGCTTCATTGCTTTTCCCCCTAGATGGCCAGTCTCCTCTGCCCTGCTTGCACACACTGCTCTGCCCTCTCCCTTCCCCCAGTGGTGCCAGAGAATTTGTATCACTTTGCTAAGCCATGGCTGACTGCTCATAAATCCATTCTCTCTAGAATCCAAGTTCTAATTTTTGGAAGAACGAATCTGATGGGCCCAGGCTCTGGAGTTTTTTACCCTTTGTCCAGTCAACTGTGTCTAGAGAAGAAAATGGTCATACTCATTAAACAAGTATCTATTGAGTTCTTCCCATGTGCCACATACTTTTCTAGGTGGTATGGATACAACAGGGAGCAAACAAAGCCCCCACTCCCAATGGAACTTAAAATCTACTGGTGTGTAAATGTATCTGCACTCTGCCCTGCTGGGTATAAAACGGGTTGGTATAGAAGGGTGAACAGGCATCCTAAAAGAAATATCACCTTTTGGGGTCTGCCAAAATTAGAAGTATCACATTTTCTGGTCAAGGCCACGCTTTGATCCTTTTGATTGCAGTGACATCAAAATTGCTGTAAGGGATTCATTCTTTCTTTACTGCCTATCAAAAGCCAAGCAATGCACTGCTTTCATTTCTTTGCCAGAAGGTGTAACTCTTCAGTCATTCACCCAGTCCTGCCCCAGGGCTGACATAGCACTCTTTGTAATGGGAGTGAACACAGGGAGGTTTTGCTACAGTCTACTTCTAAACCTCTGTTGAGCCAACCAGATGGCTGTTCCAGTAAATAACAGTAACAATAATGGCTAACCTTTGTTGAGGATTTGCAATGTTGCTTTGCATTGTTCTAAGCCTTTTATGTATATTATTTCATTTAATCCCTATAACTCTGTGAAGAAGTTCCCCATTTTATAGATGAGGAAACTTAATAGGAAGGTTAAGTGACTTGCCCAAGGTCTTTGAACCTACAGTCTATGGAACTATCACTAAATTACATTGTTGCAAAGGCACTTGCAATAATGGTGATGGTAGAGGGTATTAACTACTTGTATTACTTTTGCTGAGATAGAAAATATATACACATGGAAATAATCTGACACACCTGTTATCAACCTTACCTGGTATGCAAACTCTGATTTATAGAAATAGTCCCTGAGTGGTATAAATAGTTAACGCGCTTGGTTGCTAACCCATAGGTTGGAAGGTGAGTTCACCTAGAGGCGCCTTGGAAGAAAGCCCTGATGATCTACTTCTGAAAAAGTCAGCCATTGAAAAACCCTATGGAGCACACATGGAGTTGCCATGAGTTGGAATCTACTGGACAGCAACTGGTAGTGGTATATTTCAAATGAATAAGCAAGCAAGATTTCTAACCAAGCAGAGGATTTGTGGGAGTTACACGTTCTTCTCCCTCAGTGTATAGCTTATGTGAAGCAACCTTTAGAGTACTTGCTTCAGCGTCTTGCCCAAACTCATTCAACAGGTGAAACCAGGATTTGAACCTACAGCTTGTCGTCTTGATCATTAAGTCACACTGTCTCAAAGGCGCTTGTAGGAATAGTAGGGAATTCTGAGAGACCACACAGTAGTTGTGGTCTGCTAATTCCATCTGCTTTCTGGTAGAAGAAAAAATTTTGACGTTGTCATATTGCGTTATCATTGTTGGGTTTCAGTTCCCTTATGATGGATTTTCCTAAGATTCTGTGCTAAAATCCTTCAAGTACAAACTTTATAAAGCTTCTTTGACCTCCTGTCCCTGAAGCAGAGTTAATTATTCCCTTCTGTGTCACGCCCATGTCCTTTGTATGTACTTCCACTAAATTCTGCAGTTATCTCATTCTGATACTCTTATTTTTGAGTTTATGATCTGTTAACTCTTTGAGGTCAGGGAATTTTCTCTGTTCTATTCACTGCTGAATCTTTACTGCCTAAGCAATGTCTGTAGTGCATAGTAGATCCACAATAAATGTTTGTCAAAGAAAAGCCAGAAAGAAGGAGGAAAGACAGACATATTAGTGATTACTGATAACCATCTTCCATGGATATATTGGAATCGTTTTCAATTACTTTTTTTTTTTTTGTTGTTAGTTGACTCTGGCTCATGCAGACCCCATGTGTGTCAGAATAGAACTGCTCCATAGGGTTTTCAAGGCTGTGACCTTTCAGAAGCAGACCACCAGGCCTGTCTTCTGAGGTGTGTCTGGGTGGGTTTGAACCCCCAACCTTTCAGCTAGTAGTTAAACACTTAACTGCTTGTGCCCACTAAAGACCTTTTTCAATTGCTAGTTTCCCTATTTCTAGTACCAGAACTCTCCAAAATGTCTAGCGCTCTTCTGAGTTATCAAAAAAGTGATCTAATGCCTTTATGGTGTTATTTTATGGCACTGTACTCAGTCCAAATCCAGTTATTCTTACGTTTTCTTGATCATGTGGCAAAAAAAATTCTCTCTCTCGGTATCTACAATAACCATCTGTTAAAAGCATACGTATCTTATCTTGTTCTAGCTACCATTTACTCAGCTGTCGAATCGAATTTCAGTTCAGGTTAGTCTGCCGTTTGGTTTGCCCACAAAATGTCTAGTAAGTAGAAGTGCAGTTAATTCAGTGAATCGTAAATTTACTAATTGAGTTTACTTTCAAAGATATTAACCTTGCTTACGAGGGATGGGAGGGATGGGGGGAATACTAAACAGACAACAGATAAGTGGTATCTTTGGTGAAGGGTAAGACAGTACACGATACTGGGGAAGCCAGCATAGCTTGTACAAGGAAAGGTCATGGAAGCTCCACAGACACATCCAAACTCCCTGAGGGACTGAATTGCTGGGCAGAGGGCTGTGGGGACCATGGTCTCGGGGAACACCTAGCTCAATTGGCATAACGCAGTTTATAAAGAAAATGTTCTACACTCTACTTTGGTGAGTAGCGTCTGGGGTCTTAAAAGCCTGTGAGCAGTCATCTAAGATACTTCACTGGTCTCACCCCTTCAGGAGCAAGGGAGAATGAAGAAAACAAGACACAAGGAAAAAGATTAGTCCAAAGGACTAATGGACCACAA
>NW_004443958.1:5091415-5196047 GCF_000243295.1 Trichechus manatus latirostris
GGAATCACAACAGAGGTTCCTGGACAGAGCTGGAGAAAAATGTAGAACAAAATTCTAACTCACAAAAAAAGACCAGACTTACTGGCCTGACAGAGACTGAAGAAACCCTGAGAGTATGGCCCCTAGACACCCTGTAGCTCAGTAATGAAGTCACTCCCGAGGTTCACCATTCAGCCAAAGATTAGACAGCTCCATAAAACAAAACGAGACTAATGGGGCACAACAGTCCAGAGACAAGGACTAGAAGGCAGGAGGGGAGAGGAAAACTGGTAAGAGGGAACTCAAGGTTGAGAAGGGACAGTGTTGACATGTCATGGGGTTGTTAACCATTGTCATAAAACAATATGTGTACTGTTTAATGAGAAACTATTTGTTCTGTAAACCCTCATCTAAAATACAATAAAATAAATAAATAAATACATTAGCCTTGCTATGAATGAAGCTTCCTGCTTTAGGAGCACAGCATTATCTTAGTCATAATCTGAGCTTAGTTGAAAGCAGAATAGGCTGGCTTAGGGTGATGGGGACCCAGAGCAGGAGCAATTGACAGATTTAGAGCTGGTGAATAATGGAAGTTACATTAGTCAGGACAGTTATAGTAGCTGCAAGTGATGGAAACTGGCTTTAAAATGTAATTTATTGGATCACATTATGGAAAAAGTACAGCTTCAGTCTCAGCTGGATCCAGGTGCTCAATTTCATTTAGAACATTCTCTTCCCTACTCTAGCTCTCAGTTCAGTTCTACTTTTTCTCTGTTCTGACTTTACTCTTTGTAGGTGTTCTCCTTTGAGGGGTGAGGGACCTCCAGAAGCTGTAGTTAAAAGACACAGAAGAAAATAGATCACCTTTCTCTTACTGGCTCCAGCAAAAGTCCCAGGAATGTGCACATCCCTGAACCAAGTACAGTGGCCAAGAGCGTATGATTGATGCTCTGGATCATGCCCAACTCTGGATCTGGGAGTAGAGTTAACTCCACCTGAATCGCATGAACAGAGAACGGGTAAGACGTGTTTCCCCATAGAAAACCGTGGCAGTGTTAGCAGAAGACAGGAATGCAAGCTGATATCTGTGTATGGAAAGTGATTTAAATTTTCGCTTGGATTATTTCATGTTCTTGTTCTCATCAGAGTTTGTATAAATTATGGTATAATTTACTGTCAGCTTTAAGTATGATCAATTAGTCTTTTACTATCATCCATCATATGAAGACCAGACCTACTACCCAAACTAAGAACTTTGTGACTTATGCTTATATGCTTCTGCTCACCCTTCTCATTTCATTCATGTAACAGGAAATGGCTGTGATTTCGATGAGTACCATGACATATGCATTTGCTTTTGTAGAATTACATTCTAGAGAAAACGCTTGAAAATTTACTTTCTCCCCAAGCTACTTTAGAAGGCAGATGGCAAAGAACTTTACATTTTTATATATTAAAAGTAAAAAAGACAACAAAAATCAGAAAAACCAAAAAGCTCCCAAAACTCCAGGGTGGTCTCGATTTTTAGAAATTATTATGTAATGTGGGAAACTTTAGGGATATCTGAGTGGCAAAACTAGATGCCGTCTGAGGTTTAATTATTCCAACATCCCACGAAACTATTATGTGCACTGTAGCTAGAATGTCTGCAATTACACAGTGTACAGAGTAAGACTGATTTTTTTTTTTTTAACTGTGGTTAGATGCCACAAAGTAGGTGCCAACGCCTTAACGGTATGCCCAAGGGCCTATTCCATCCTTGTCAAGGGGAGTGCTAACCTTCTCTCCTTTCATACAGCCTGTAAGACTGATTTTTTAAAAAGCAACATGAACTTAGACAAACACCCCATACCTTATACAGTATTTGGTACATAACAGACAATATTTGTTGGAATAAACCTGTTAAACCAAACCATTGCCGTCAAGTCGATTTCAACTCATAGTGACCCTATAGGACAGAGTAGAACTGCCCCATAGGGTTTCCAACGAGCAGCTAGTCGATTCAGACTCTCAACCTTTTGCTTAGCAGCCTGAGCTCTTAACCACTGTGCCACTGGGGCTCCCTATGTTGGAATATTGTGTAATAAAAGGAATATTGTTAAATCTGGTACTTTGTGAGGTTGTTCTGATGTTGTTGTATCTTCAAACATTAACCATTTTTTCTTTCTTTTTTTTTTTTTTTAAAAATTGCCTTCCAAACTAGCTACATTTTTGAAGATAACTCCTTTTGGCCTCTAGAGGGAGATCCAGTCCCCTCTATAAGTCTCCTCAGCCACACTCTCCTCCAGCATTTTTTTACCCCATGCCCAAAGAGAAGAATTGAGACGAATCGAATCTGTCAACGGCAAAATCACTTACTGGGCATGTTTCTAGGGGTGTGGACCTCTCTCCTGATTGTACAGCCATAGAAAGACTAGCTGGAGGCTACTGCTATTTGCAACTGCTTCTCTTAGGAAGGCCTCAGCTTGTTGGATTTAGCTGACCATTTAACATAAATTAAACGGTATATTATTTATTTTTAATAATATTTTATTGTGTTTTAGGTGAAAATTTACACAGCAAATTAGTTTTCCATTTAATAATTTTATACAAATTGTTCCGTGTCATTAGTTACAATTTTTACTATGTGTCAGTGTTCTCTTTATTTCCATTCTGTTCGATCTGTTTCCATTATCTAGTTTCCCTTCTGCTCCTTGCCTTCTTATCTTTGTTTTTGGGTAAATGCTGACTATTTGGTCTCATATAGTTCATTGTTTAAGGGAGCATACTACTCACAGGTGATACTGTTTATTTTATAAGCCAGTGTATTATTTGGCTGAAAGTTGACCTGCAGAAATAATTTCAAATCCAAGTTCAAAGGTTATCTTACGGGGATAGTCTCAGGGGTTTCTCTAGTCTATATCAGTGCAGTAGGTCTGAACTTTTTTAGGAATTTGAGTTTTGTTCTACATTTTTCTCCCATTCTATCTGGGACCTTCTATTGTGTCCCTGATCAGAATGGTCTGTAGTGGTAGCCAGGCACCATCTAGTTCTTCTGGTCTCAGGTTAGAAGAGGCTGTGGTTCATGTGGGCTGTCTCGTGGACTATTTTCTTCTTTGAGCCTTTGATTTCCTTCACTCTTTTTTGCTCCATAAGAGTAGAGACCAATAGCTGTATCTTAGATGGCTGCTTGTGAGCTTTTAAGATCCTAGATGCTACTCACCAATCTAGGATGCAGATCATTATCTTTGTGAACTATGTTATGCCAATTGACTAAGTTGTCCCCCAAGACTATGAAGCCAAGCCTTCTAACCCAGTACACAAATCTCATGAGTTGTTTGGATATATCTAGGAAGCCTCCACAACTGAGCCCCCTGTGTGGTTTGTTATTTATGTGGGCATATATGCAGCATACACAAATGTGCATATATACATATGCCTACTGATACACCTACATATGCATATACGTCTACTCTATACACATATGTGCATCCATATCTATCCACATAACCACACATTTTTTTTATTGTTTTTACTGTGGTTGCAATATTGTATATGTTATAGCATTTACCAAAATTGTCCATTTTTTCTCGTGTACTTCTTAGTTTCTTTATTTACGTTGGTCAAGTTGTGCTGACTTCACGCATATTTGATTTTGTCTTTCCTATCACCACAAGTATCAAGTGTCTACTACCTAGAAAAGTGATTTCCCCTCCCTTGCCTTCCAGCCCTGGTAACCAACAAAGAACTTTGCTTTCTGTGTATATATCTGTTCTTGATCTTTTATAACAGTGGGACCATATAATATTTGTCTTTTTGTGATTCACTCAGCACAATGTCCTTCAGATTTATCCACCTTAAAAGATGTTTCAGGGACTCCGCATTATTCTTTACAGTTGCGTAGTATTCCATTGTATGCATGTACCACAGTTTGTTAATCCATTCATCCATTGATGGGCACTTAGGTTGTTTCCATCTTTTTGCTATTGTGAATAGTGCAGCAATGAACATAGGTATGCACATGTCTATTTGTATCACTGCTCTTATAGCTCTAGGATATATACCTAGTAGTGGGATTGCTGGATCATAAGGTATTTCTTTTTCTAGCTTTTTGAGGAAGCATTATACTGTTTTCTATAGTGGTTGTACCATTTTACAATCTCACCAGCAATGTGTAAGAGTTCCAATCCCCCTACAACCTCGCCAGCATTTGTTATTTTCTGTTGTTTTGATCATTGCCATTTTTGCAGGGGTGAGATGGTATCTCATTGTAATTTTGATTTGCATCTCTCTATTGGCTAATAGTGGCACAGTGGTTAAGAGCTCAGGCTGCTAACCAAAAGGTTGGCAGTTCGAATCCACCAGCGGCTCCTTGGAAACCCTATGGGGCAGTTCTACTCCGTCCTATAGGGTCACTAGGAGTCAGAATCGACTTGACAGCAACAGGTTTTTTTGTTTTGGTTTTTTTTTTTGGTATTGTACAAGGATCGTGGGAGTCTTTTCCTGTATTTGTTGGCCACCTGAATATCCTCTTTGGTGAAGTGTCTGTTCATGTCCTTTGCCCATTTTTTGATTGGATTGTTTGTGTTTTTGTTGTTGAATTGTTGATGTTTTCAATATATGTTAGAGATTAGACCCTTATCAGATATGTCATTGCCAAAGGTTTTTTCCTAGTCTGTAGTTTCTCTTTTTGCTGTCTTGGTTAAATGGTATATTATTATATTATATAATACAAATAATGTATAATATTATTTGAATGCTTCTCAGATACCAGACACAGTTCTATGACTGTAAACAACTGACAGGAGATCCTGTTTCCTGAAGAGCGCATCCTGGTGTATTTTACCTGCTCTGCCTTAGTCCTTAGAAAGAAACTCTAACTATGGCTACAATCTCAGCAAACCTACCAAATCCACAGCCTCCTACTAATTTAGGGGAATCTAGGCCTCTACTTTAGGTCCCTGGGTGGTGCAAAATGTTTGCGCTTGACTACTAATATAAAAATTGGTGGTTCAAACTCACCCAGTGGCACTGCAGAAGAAGGCCTGCTGATCTGCTTCAGTAAAGATTACAGCCAAGAAAACCGTATGGAGCACAGTTCTACTCTGTAACACAGGAGGTTGCCATGAGTTAGAACTGACTGGATGGCAAGGAGTTTGTTTGTTTGTTTTCCCCCTACTAATTCTATATTTGTATCTTTTACGTGTCTATTTCCATTGATTTTTTTTCCTCATCGTGGGTTTTATTTTCCTTTTTCTTTGCGTGCCTGGACTATTTTATTGGATTCCAGACATTGAGAATTGTACCTTATTGGATGCTAGATGTTTATGTATTTCTACAAACATTCTTGAGATTTTTTTCTTTTTGATGCAGAAAACAACTTGATCCTTTTAGGTTTGCTTTTAAGCTTTGTTAGATGAGATCAGAGTAGTGCTAATCAAGAGCTAATTTTGCCCTATTAAGGAGCCCTGGGGAGCCCTGGGGGTACAGTGGTTAGGAACACAAGCTGCTAATCGAGAGGTCGACAGTTTGAATCCACCAGCTGCTCCTTGGAAACCTATGGGGCAGTTCTACTCTGTCCTATAGGGTAGCTATGAGTCGGAATCGACTCAAGAGCAAGGGGTTAGGAGCCCTGGTGACACAATGGTTAAGCACTTGACTGCTAACTGAAGGTTTAGTGGTTCGAACCCACCCAGTGGCTCCACCAGAGTGAGACCTGGTGATCTGCTTCCATAAAGATTATAGCCGAGAAAATCCTATGGGGCAGTTCTACTCTGTCACGTGGTGTTACTATGAGTCAAAATCGACTTGATAACACCTAACAACAAAAACAACAAAGGAAGTCCCTGGATGGTACAAATGGTTAATGTGCTTGGCTACTAACCAAAAGTTTGGAGGTTCGAGTCCACCCAGAGATGACTTGGGAGGAAGGCATGGCAATTGACTTCTGAAAAATCAGCCATTGAAAACCCTATGGGGTATAGTTCTACTCTGACACACATGGATTCGCCATGAGTAGGAATGGACTTGATGGCAACAGGTTTTTTTTTTTTTTTTTTTGGATTGAGGTAGAACTTTTTTGAGTATTTACCCAATATCTTATGAATTGTTATATTCTCCATTGTTGCTGCTAGGAACAGGAAATATATTTTGGACCTTTTGAGATCCAAATACTGTTCCTTATAGAGCTTTCAGGTGGTTCATTCCCTGGCCGCAGGTAGTTTTCTCGCATACATGCACTGATCAGTACTCAGCTGAAGTCTCAAGGGGAACTCTGCAGATCTCCAGAACGCGATCTCTCTCTCTCTCTCTCTCTCACTCTCTCTCTCTCTCTCTCTCTCTCTCTCTCTCTCTCGCTCTTTCTCTCTCTCTCCCTCGGCAGCTTACTTTCCTCTAGTACTTGGTCCTGGGAACATTTGCCTCCTTCTCTCAGGGAACACTATCCTTCGTTGCTGTCATGGATTGAATGGTATCCCCCAAAAATATGTGTACCAATTTGGCTAGGCCATGATTCCCAGTATTGTGTGATTGACCACCATTTTGCCATCTGATGTGATTTTCCTTTGTGTTATAAATCCTACTTCTATGATGTTAATGAGGTGGGATAGGCAGCAGTTATGTTAATGAGGCAGGACTCAATCTACAAGATTGAATTCTGTCTTGAGCCAATCTCTTTTGAGATATAAACGAGAGAATTGAGCAGAGAGACACGGGAACCTCATACCACCAAGAAAGCAGCGCCAGGAGCAGAGTGCATCCTTTGGACCCAGAATTCCAGCACTAAGAAGCTCCTAGTCCAGGGGAAGATTGATGGGAAAGAGCCAAAAGAGAAGGAAAGCCTTCCTCTGGAGCTGACGCCCTGAATTTGGACTTATAGCCTACTAGACTATAAGAAAATAAATTTCTCTTTGTAAAGCCATCTGCTTGTGATATTTCTGTTATAGCAGCACTAGATAACTAAGACAGTTGCTGATGTTCAATACCTTGCAAACCGTTGTTTCGTATATATGCCCTGTTTTCTAGTTGTTTCAGGTGGGAGTGTAAATCTGGTTCTTGTTACAACAGTAGTCCATCAACTGTGGTGCTTTCGAGCCTTTGATTCTAAAACACCACGAACTTTGGTAAGGAATGACTGGAAGTAAAGGGTCAAACAAAGTTTAGTTTCCAATGAAGGGGAGGAACTGCATGGATATACATGAGGCTGGTCCAAATGGGAATAGGGTTATTTGGTTATGATGAATGAGTTACCTCTCTTTGATGGTAGATGCTCAAAGAACCAAGATACAATAATTTTTCTGTATGGCATCACTCCTATTGTTTGCCTTTGAGTCAATTCCAACTCATGGATACCCAATGTGTTACAGAGTAGAGCTGCTCCATAGGGTTTTCTTGGCTGTAATCTCTTAATGGAAGCAGATTACCAGAGCTTTTCTTTTTCAATACCACTGGGTGGGTTCAAACCACCAACCGTAGGTTAGCAGTCAAGCACAAACTATTTGTACCACCTAGGGACCTTGGTATCACCCCTGGACAGGGCTATTTGGGGGGACAATAGCTGGGGAGTGGTGTCTTCCAGGTCTGGGGCAGTTGGGTATTTGCAGCATTAGACCTTACCCTCTCTGTTGCCATTTGTCTGGGATTATTATTATTATTAATGATAACTGCAATTATCACTTTTTGAGCACTTGCTATGTGCAGGAATTCTGCTATGTTAAATACATTTTTTGCCAAAATTCTCATAACGCTCTTAACTAAGTAGATATATTAATCTCACTTATTAGATGAGGGAACTGAAGTTCAGAGAGATAAACACAATAGATATGAAGTTCAGACAGATAATATGCCCAATGTCTCTCAACTATTCAAAGCTATAGTTGGAATTACAAGAAGAAATCTAGAAGTTTTTTGGACCTCCACCCATGTTAACAAAAGCTTTCTAAGGAGGAAGGGATGAAATTTGCAGCAACCAAATTGGCCTGGCTTGAATTGATCCTGAGGAAGAAAAATTAGGGGATGAGAATGAGCCTTTTTTCATTCATCATGAATTCATTTGGAGGTCCAGGGCACTGCCTGAATTTTACCCTTTGAAATAGAAACTGAAGTTAAACAGAGATTGACAGGCTTCCCCTAGAATGAGTCTCATGTTGGCTCACAGCCTGGGGTATAGTTGATCAAGGTGTCATGTGGTTCCACTTCAGCAAATTTTTTGAAGGTGGAGTCAAGAAAATCAATTCTTATTATCTTGGGTAAGTAAGAGTTCTAATATTCAATTGCTAAGGTCAGGATTCAATTTCATTTAACTCAACAAACATTTATTGAATGTCCTGTCTATGCCAGGAACTCTCTTGGGCTGAGAGAGGAGTAAGGTATAGCTCCTATGTTAGAGGAAATCAAGTCTAGCTGGGAAGAGAGGTTCAAAAACAAATAATTATGTTAGGATGGGATGGAGTGTGACAGAATAAATGTACACAGAGGACTATGAGGGCTCAGAGAAGTGGCTATGATCCCAGCCTCGGGTGGGGAAGGTCAGACCAGGGCTCTTCAGCCTCATTTGGTTGTTTCACAAGCAGCCTTCAGGATTTCAAGACTTTTAATATTACACCAGACTCCCCTGGGTGTGTAGAAGTCATGTGGTTTTTTGTTGTCGTTGTTCCTGGTGATTAAAAATGTGATTCCAGAATCACAGTGCTAGGAAGACACCAAGTAGAGAATGGGGAACCTCAAGTGGTGTCATGAGTTTGCTTCGTCTTCAATGTACTCTGTGCCTTGAGTACATCACCAGGCCTTTTGGTTTTCATTATGTGTTGCCCTTATGAATGCATTTTATTGAGTCACCTGTTAGATATTAACAGCAGAATCAGGAGTGTTCCAGGGGAATGATGGGGTCAGAATTCTATATTACAGGGTGAGATTCTCCTGAAATATTTGTTGAAAGAAGACTGTACTGTGATTAGATTCTACAGTCCTAGAAAACAACTAAGTTATGTTAAAAATGTATAAAGTATTATTAATAATACCTCTTATCATATGGCAATCTATACTTTTTCCTTCCTTGAAATTATTTTTTTCTTATAAAAGTAATATATATTGATTAAAGGAAAATACAGAGACAACTACTGTATTTTTCCTGTTGCTGATGTAACAAATTACCACAAATTTTGGCTTAAAGCAACACAATTTATTCTCTTACAGTTCTTAAGAAGTTTCTGAAATCAGTTTCACTGGACTGACGTCAAAGTGTCAGCAGACCTGGTTCTTTCTGGAAGCTCTGAGGGAAGAATACATTTCCTGGACTTTTTCAGCTTCTAACGGCCACTCAAATTCCTTGGCTGTGGCCCCTTGCTCCGTTTTTAAAGTGCATCACTCCAATCTCTACTTTCATCATTACATTGCCTTCTCCTCTGATTCTAACTCCTCCTGCCTCCCTCTTACAGAGACTGTTTTGATTCCATCAGGCCCACCCAGACAATCCAGGATAAGCTCCCTATCTCAAGATCCTTCAAACTCTATAAGGTTGGCAAGGTACCTTTCGCCATGTAAGGTAACATTTCACAGGTTCTGGGATTAGGACATGGACATATTTGAATGGATATTATTCAGCCTACCACAACTACTATTTACATTTTTGAGTATTGACTTTTAATATTCTTAAAAAATATGTATGATTCAGATGATTCTGTATGTGTACATGGTATTATCCTTTTTTTCACTTAACCTGATATTATGAATATTTGTCAATGTTAATATATATACTGAAAAAAAAAATCTGACAACTGCATAATTCTTCTGTAGGGATACATCATGATTTATTTAGCCTTTCATTACAATTTGTAGTTGCTAGGACTCTTGGCTGTAAATAGTAGAAATCCAAATCTAGCTGGTTAAGTGAAGAGAGGGAGTTTTGGGCTCTGGCAGTCTGAGGAAGTGTTGAACAATCAGCCTTGAGGGATTCAGCAGGCACGGATGGATTACCAATAAGTAAGGTACGCACGGGCTTACTTGTGCTCACTTTCTAATCTGTAACGCACAATTTCACCTGTTTTTCAAAGATATGCTCACTATGACTTGATGGCAACAGGATTGGTTTTGGGTTTTTTTGGTACCTTGTTTACTGTAAGCTGGCACATACTGTGCTTACTGGTCAATCCGCCCGTCGGCAGGGCTTCAGGAACCACTGAAACCAGGGACTCCAGTAGTTCCAGGACTTAGTCCATCTTTGCGTCATTTTCAGACTCTCTTGCAGATGTCTGCTTTTCTTCATATGTCATGATTTCATCTACTGAAGATGCCCAGGCTGACTGACCACAAGCTTTCTGTTTAACCAGGTCAATCCAAGTCCCCCAACAGAAAGCAAAACCCCAGTTTCATCATGGCCTGAAGTTAATCCCCGGGTATTTAATCTCAGGCCCAGGTGATCTGGGTCCTTGCTCTTCACAGAGTGGTCCACCAACCAGCATCATCAGCAATACCTGGGAGCTTTTCAGAAATGCAGAACTCAGGCCCCACCCAGGACACACTGAATCATCACCTGCATTTTATCAATAGTACCATGTTGTTTGCATGTCCGTGAATGTTTGAGAAACACTATTCCAGTGACTGTTTTTGTTTTTCTCTTCAATTTTTGTGAGTGTTGACACAGCCTGTGTGGACTGACCAGAAATCAAAGTTGAATAGCTGTAGGAGGAAATAGGTGAGGATGGTCCAGTCAGAGAGAGTGAAAACAAGCAGCTCCACAGGCACTGGGACCCATACTCAGGCTAACGGGATCACTCCCTCTGCGTGTCAGCTTCTTGCACTGTAGGGTAGCTAAACCACAATAGCTACAAGACCTGCAGCTGTGTCATCTGTAAGCTGTATAAAGCACCCCAGGAAAACATGGCCTTGCCAAGGAAATCGAGATCTCTCTGGTTTGGGCTCTGTCTCTGTCACTGCCTGGCTCACCCCAGAGAATCAGCTAATTTGTCCTTCCATATGTTTGTAATTAAAGTAACACAACGGGAAGACGAGGGTCAAGCCAGTGTAATGAGGTATCATTTTGTTGATTACCAGTGAGGTTTTTTTCTATCCTGCACAAATTACCTGGGGGAATGTGCATCTGGGACCACTGTGATTCCCTTTCTATTCAGAAGCAAGTAGTTTTCATACTGTTACTAGCCAGGAAAATGTCCAACCATAGTAACACCTAGCACAAAAGGCTAAGGGAATTTGCAGAAAAAAAGTGAGTTTAAAACGGTCTTCAAATATAATAATTGATAACATGTTAAATGGTTTGTGCTCAACTACTAACCCAAAGGTTGACAATTTGAACCCACCCAGCTGTACCACAAAAGAAAGGCCTGGTGATCTGTTTCTGTAAAGATTACAGCCAAGAAAATCCCAGGGAGCAGTTCTACTCTGTAACACATGTGGCACCATGAGTCAAAATCGATGGCAATGGGTTTGGTTTTTTTAGTTTATATGGATAAACACAGAGGCAATATGGACTTCAGTATCAGATATATCTGTACTGTCACAGAGTGGAAAGGGGTACAGATTCTTCTGTGCCTAGGTCTAAATCTTAGGATATTAGGACAAATCATAGAAGATGCTTTTGGCTGCAAGTAACAGAAAATCCACAATCCAACTGGCTTAAATAATAATGGCATTTATTCTCTCACCTAACACCTGAGCCAAGGGAGAATTGCTCTAGGCACTGTATGTCCACAGTCCATCTCTGCCTCTCTGCAACTCCCTCAACTATGCCCTCCACTGTGTCTTCGGAGGAAACCCTGGTGGCACATGGTTAAGAGCTATATGGCTGCTAACCAAGAGGTCGGCAGTTTGAATCCACCAGGTGCTCCTTGGAAACCCTATGGGGCAGTTCTACTCTGTCCTGTAGGGTCACTATGAGTCAGAATCGACTCGACAGCAATGAGTATGGGTTGTTTTTTTTTTTTTAAATCTTTGTGGAGTGGATCACCAGGTCTTTCCCCCATGAAGCCACTGGGTGGGTTCAAACCGTCAACCTTTCAGTTAACAGCCAAGCACTTAACTGTTGCACCACCAGGGCTCCTCTGTCTGGTCTAGAGGAGGATTTAAAGAGAAAGGAGCATCACTGTGACAATATATTCCCTTACCTCCCCCTCAGGGCTGGCTTTGTGGGCATTTAACCTGTGTACTCGTACAGGGCCCGCTGTTTAGAAGGGCATTGTGCTTGGTTTAATGTTCTGCTGTCGCCGCCTTGAAATTCATCATTTTTCAACAAGGGGTCCTACACTTCAAAAAAAGTTTTTTTACACTGGCCTGTAAATTATGTCACTGGTCCTGCTTGTTCCCCTTTATCAAAGCCCATTTCTGCCAAGGGAGACAAGGCTGAAAAAGTCACTGCCTCCTCCCCAGCAAAGAGGAGCCAGAAACTTCTCTCCCGAAGCTTGGGCAGTTGGTTCAATTCGATTAGAGAGGCTCTGTTCTCAAACCTGTTCTGCCACAACCCTTCTCAGTGTGACTCCTCCTCACTCAAAGATGCCTCCCTGAGAGGGCAAAATGACAAAAATGGCATCAGCAGCAGCGTTAAGATCATCACCTGTGATGGGGGTGGTATTGGGACCTGAAAGATCAAGAAAAAGAAAATTGCAAGCTTCCATATGAGGAAGGACTGTTATTGTTGTTGTGTGATTCTGACTCATTGTGACACTATATGACAAAGTAGAACTACCCCATAGGGTCTCCTAGGCTGTAATCTGTACGGGATCAGACTGCCAAGTCGTCTCCTTCAGAACTGCTGACTTTTCAGTTAGCAGTGGAGTGCTTAAACATTGCACCTCCACGGCTCCTTGAGGGAGGACTAGATGGTTACATTGAAGTGGCTGAGAGTGCCTCCTGTCCCCCAATATCCATTCTTGCCTTCTTCCTTGGGATGGAATCCTCTATTTTTAGCTGGCACACAGTTGCCCAGAATAAAGATTACATTTCTCAGCCTCCTTTCCAAATAAGTGTGACCATGGGACTAAGTTGGAAGCAAAGGGATATAAGCAAAAGTGTTACCTATGATTTCCTTAAAGAGAGGGAGCACGCTCTTACTTCTCTGTATTCCTTCCTACAGATGTGAGATGCAGATGCGAGAGAGTGAGCTACAGCAGTAGCTGTGGACAATGAAATGGAAGGATGTGTCAAGACTAGGGCAACTTCCTGAGACAAGAAGCCTGGGTTCCTGATGATCATATACCGACATACCATTCCTGAACTGCTTACACCTGAGTTTTGCTTATGTAAGAGAGAAAGAAAGAAACGTCTACTTTGTCCCTGAGTGCACACAGTTAATATGTTCGGCTGCTACTCCAAAGGTGGGAAGTTTTAGTCCACCCAGAGGCACCTCAGAAGAAAGCCCTGACAATCTACTTCTAGAAAATCAGCCATTGAAAACCCTACGGAGCACAGTTCTACCCTGACACACATGGGGTCGCCATGAGTCAGGGTGGACTCCACCGCAACGGAGTTTCATTTAAAAAACAAAACCAAAAAAAAAACACAGATGCTCCCCTATCCCAACAAAATAACATCTCCGCTCAGGCGGAAACCTCCCTAGCTTTGTGAGTACGGGTAGGTGGTCTGCCCAGGGCTCTCCCTGTGACTTTGTGGGTTTCACTACGTTGCTTGCTCACTTTCCGCTTTTTCTAGCTGAGGGATTTTGTGGGCAGGATCAGTGCTCCGCTGAACCACAATAAACAAATAATCCATGGGTCTTAAGAAACAGAGGAGAAAAACAAATGAAATCACTAAACTATCACTTTCCAAATTGTAAAAACCACACGCTGTAGTCTGTCTTGCTAATGAGAGGCATTCTTGGGGTTTTACAGACAGTGAGTCTGGAAGGAATTTCTCCATGAGATGGACGTGGTTGAGACCAGTAAAACGATCCAGCAGAGCAATATTATCCTTGGAGGCGACCAGTTTGAGTCCTGTTTGTCCAGGTGCAGCGCTCATTTGCAAATCTGTCCACTCAGCCGCTCTGCCACGAGGGTCTGTCAAGACAGCCAGGTGTGCCCAGGGCTGGCGGGCTGGGCCAGGAAGCTGGGGGGAGTAAGGGAGGTGGCTGGGGCTGCTCGCGGTGAAGTGATGTGCCTGGGATCACAAAGGGAAGAAATCAAAACAAAACCAACCCGCAGCGTCAGAGTTCAAACCACGCTTTAAAATGTTGAATGTGAAAAGAAAATTTAGCTGGAGTTCAAACTGTGGCAAGAGTTATGAGAGTTAATAACTGAACAAGTCTGGAAAATGTTAAGTCTCAAAAATACTATTAGGAAGTTGCAACAGTGTCGTTAAACTAGTAGTATTAAAAAATAGTAATTACTAACACGTGTGTGTCACTTCGCTGCAGGTATCTTTCATTTATTCATTAGTAAGGCTTGCCCTCTCCAGGAGAGAGTCGTCTATTGGTAATAGAACGGGCTCTGCCACTTGCTAGTTATGTGAGCTTGGGCGGTTTCTTTAGTATCTCTGCGCCTCAGTGTATTCATCTGTAAAATGGTCTTAATAATAATTGTCTCTCTGAGTGGTGCCTTTCAAACGTTCTGGCAGCAGCCTGGAGGAAGAAATACAATCTTATATCACAATGCAATATGCTACATACACACTCACACACCTGTAACATAGCTTTCATAAAATATGTGCTGTTACTGCATTTGATTCGCTCCTATTTTTCTCCTTCTTTATCCATTGTATTTCACTTAAGAAATACTGGCTGTGATTCACACAATTTACTTAAAATAACACTGCGGTAGGCTAGAGTCCCTGGGTGGTGCAAACAGTTAACGTGCTCTACTGCTAACGGAAGGTTAGAGGCTGGAGTCCACCCAGAGGTGCTATTATCAAACCAGGAAGGTGGGTCCTTGTCCGGCACGCTCAGACGTGCCAATAATCGGAACACCTACCTCTGAGAAGAAAAAAGTAACTTTACGTGCAATACGCACAGCAAGGCGCCGGGAAGAACCTCCTCAGACTGTACTCGCTGAATGGCGGGGAGGCACAACTTTTATGTGATTGGGTAGCAAGATGGTGGCAGCGCAGGCGCATTGGGGGGGGGGGGCGGTTTTGACTGCGCAGGCCTGAGCAAACCCCACCCCTCCCCCGCCACAGGCATGGGGAAGGGGGTTCCCAGCAGCGCAGTAGGGGGTCTCCCCCGTGCTCAGACGTGCTGGGAGGTTTGAGGGGCCAGGTTACAGTGAGATGGAAGAAAGGCCTGGTGATCAACTTCTGAAAGGTAACAGTCATTGAATACTCTATGGAGCACTGTTCTATTCTGACACATGTGAGGTCGCCATGAGTAGAAATTGACTGAATGGCAATTGGTTGCTGCTGTTTTGTTGTTGTGGTAGGCTAATCTGCTGAGATAGCTATTGAGGAAACATGGTTCTCAAAATCAGCCAAGAAACTTGACTTACTTCTCCTTGAAGTTCAAATCCCACATCTTGGGGATGGATGAGTCTGAAGTGATCCCGGTCCTAGTAGGAAAGCAAAGGAAACATAATATTACAAATATGGAGTGGGTGTGCTTCTCTCTCCTCCCTTTTCCTTCTTGGGAGCATTTTTATGTTTCAAAGCCTTTTTATAAAAACAAAACATTTTTATTTTTAAAACTATTTTTTATCATAAAAACACTATATATGCAAGTAGCGAATATCACAAGACTAAGTCTATGAAGGAACTAAACATCAGTTATAATTTCACCATATAGAGAAACGATGAATAGTATTTTGCTGTGCATATTTCTAGGCCTTTTATTATGTATGTGTGCTTATCTGTTTGCATATACGTGTGTATAGAACAATACTGTACTCATGGTTTTGTAACCTATTTTTTCATTTAAAAATATATCATGAACACATCCCTGTTTTCTAATTTTTAGAATTTCTCTTATTCTTAAATGCTTCTCAACAACCTAATAGTTCATTGCAAAGCCATCCTTACCTAGTCCAGCAATCTGAGACCAGGAATTAATGACTCACACTCTTTGGTGCATCAAGCAGGTGCATCAACAGGGCTAGTAATGCCCTTTTCTGTTTACAGAAATCACACTATGTGCTGGGCACAGCAGGTCCTCAGTGAACACAGTAACTGCTCAATGAAGTGAATGAGTTGAACAACTTAGCTGTCTTCACATCCGCTCAGGTGTTAATGTGAGCAGGAAAGCATTTGGCAGATGTACCACGGCCTTTTTAAGGAGATGCGATCCCATCTTAGGCCAGCTTTTTCACAAGACAACTCGTCACTCTGGAGCCTGAGTGACATGTTGTTGTTACTTGCCATCAAGTTGGCTCCAACTCATAGCCACTGTAGGTATAACAGAACAAAATATTGCCTGGTCTTGCCCCATCCTCAAAATTGTTGGTATGTTTGAGCCCATTGTTGCATCCACCATGTCAATCCATCTCATTGAGAGTCTCCTGTTTTTTTGCTGACCCTCTACTTTAGCAAACATGATGTCCTAATTCAGCAGTTGGTCCCTTTTGATGACATGTCCAAAGTAAGCAAGACAAAGTCTCACCATCCTTGCTCTAAGGAGCATTCTGGCTGTACTTCCTCCAAGACTGATTTGACATAACTGGTCGTATTTGGCCCACTGACACACTGATCTAATATAGGACCACAGGATCTGCTACACCACAGGTTTGTTCTAAAATCTGAACCTCTCAGTGCTTTCATTTCTTCATCCACAATAAACCCATTGCCACTGAGTCAATTACAACTCTTAGCAACCCTGTAGGACAGAGTAGAACTGCCCCATGGGGTTTCCAAAGCTGTAAATCTCGACAGAAGCAGACTGCCACATCTTTCTACCATGGAGCAGCTGGTGGATTTGAACTGCCGACTTGGCAGTGAGCAGCTGAGTGCTTAACCACTGTGCCACCAGGGCTCCTTTCATCCCCAGTAGTGATGATCATAATACCAGCTTCACAGGGAGATGATGTAATGAATGTGAAAGTTTCCAGGAGCAGTTGTGAACGTAAGTCCTCTCTAAGCCCTGAACTAGATGAGATTTCTACCCTTTCTAGACCACACATCAAACTATAGCTTTTTCAAGTTCCCTTTCATGGGAAAATGCAACTGAATAGGAATCTTGCAAAAACTCCTGTTTTTCCAAATTAAAATTGGAGTTTTACATATAAATATTTTTATTTACATTCATGACACATGCAACCAATGTACCTTTTGGTGTCTTGAAATCTGGTTTGTTTTAAAATCGCATTTTCCAGCTGGACTTGATTTGCTTCTCACTAGAGGTCCGTCTAAACACTGCTGAAACAGCAAGTTTCGGTTATGTTGGAGACCTGGGTGGTTGATTCACTTGTTTGTCTGGGCATTAAATTATTCAGCAAACACTGAGCACTCACTTTGTGCCAGGCACTGAGAGAGGTGCTGGGATACAGAGCTGAGAGACACCATCCTTCACCTCTAGGAGCTCTCATTCCTGGGGAGGAGGCAGACACATCAACAACTACAGTGAAACCTGTGAGAGCTGGAACTCTGTGAGAGCTGGAACTTGATGAGACTGCCTTGTTTTTCTGGGTCTCGCAAGTTTTCCACCTTTGACAGGGTGCAGTCTTGCCACTTTTCTATTGCTCATTTTAATGGAAAATATATGAGTTTTCCTTCTCTGGCAGGTTTCTGCCTTACACGGTTTCCGGTTTTCACAGATTTTACTGCGTATTGCAATATGATGTTGTTGTTAGATGCCGTCGAATGAATTTTGACTCATATCACCCCCACGTGACAGAGTAGAACTGCCCCATAGGGTTTCCTAGGCTGTAATCTTTATGGGAGGAGATCTCCAGGTCTTTCTCCCATGGGGCTGCTGGATGGGTTCGAACCTCCAACCTTTCGGTTAGCAGGTGAGTGCTTAACTGTTGCGCCACCAGGGCTCTTTTGCAATATGACAGGGCTGTAATAATACAATAAATATTTGTGGAGCTCCTGCTAGGTGCCAGATACTGTTCTGGGGCTGAGGATATAATAGTGTAAGGAGAGCACTTGCCATCAAAAGCTTATACACTAGTGTTAGGGGAAAAGTTACATTTTGGCTGGTATGGGCACAGAGGTGGGAGCACTTGATTTTGCCTAGGGGAGTCATGGAAGACTTCACAGAGGAGGTGATGTTTAAGCTGATTCTTAGTGACTGAGTAGGGGTTTTCCATGTGAAGCCTCTGGGGAGGTGGAAGCTATGGGGGAGGATACGGGGAATAGAAAGTGCTTTCTGGTTAGAGAAATAGCTTCTCCCAGTGCATGGAAGTGTAATTGCATCTGGGGGAATAGGAAGAGGTGACAAGGTCAGATCATAAAGGGACTTGTGTACCTTGATAAAGAGTTTGGACTTTATTCTGCAGACACTAGGACTTCATACAGAGGCTCAACATTGTAAGATTTGTCTTTTAGAAAGACTATTCAAAAACTGTGAGGAAAATGGATTTCTTGGGGGATGCAGACAAGAATGTTGTCAGGGAGAAAGGTTAGGGGTCTGATTGAGTTACCTGAATGGAAAATGATGAGTGCTTGAACTAAAAGCAGTGGTGTTGAGAATAGAGAAGGGATGGATTCAAGAGAAACCTAGGAGATAGAATCTATAGCTATATCTATATGGAGCATATAGGTATATACTATGGATAATCTATGGCTGTATCTATATGAATTAGAGCACTGAATGAGGAGTATTCCAGGTGATGAAATTCAGAGTGACTGCTAGGTTTCTGGTTTCAGTGACTTGGTAGATGCATGGTGATGCCATAGGAACCGTAGAAAATGACCCTGGATGGATGCTCCTTTGCTAATTGTTAGGTCACCATTTGAAGAAGCCACCATTGTCCATGGTACAGACAGACAGCTTGTTAACATGTGCAAATTCTTTTAGGCTAGGAATACAGTTTTGGCATATATTTCTGCACAGGATTGCTCTGACCCCCACTTATTTAAGAGACCCCTGTGTGTTTATGGATCTCATTTTCTTTTTTCTTTTTCTTTTTTAATGACATGTTAAAGTAGTAGTATGGTGTTGTGGTTACGTGTATGGGTTCTGGAGCCAGACTGCCTGGGCATAAACCCTGGCCCCATCTTGCAGAGTGACCTGAGCTATCTAACTGTTGTATAACTGCTTCCTTCCTGAGTCTCCCCCGACTATAAAATGGCCATAACAATTATACCTGCCTCCAAGGGGTATTGTGAGAATTAAATGAGTTAATTCATGTTCATTCACTTAGAATGTGGCCTGCCTGGTACATAGTAAGTGGCAGGCACTTATCTGCTATTACCATGCCAAGAAGATCTCCATAAGGGTCCCTGGTGCTGCTGGATGATACCTTTGCCCATTGCTAACATGCAGAGCCCTGGCTTTGTGCCAGGCACTGTGACATGAGATATGTATATATTACCTCATTCTGTTGTCACAATAGTTATGAGGCATGCGTAGAGTATTATGATCCCAAGCTTACGGATAAAGTCACAGGGACTAGAGATATTAAGCAACTTGCCTGAAATCACACAGCTAACAGGTAGAGGAACCAGGATCCAAAGGTAGGACAGCCTGACTCTAATACCTGTTGGTAGGGCAGCCAGGCTCCAGAGCAGACAGCCATTTCCCAGTCGGACACTGGTGGGAAGGGCCTCATTAGTCTGACAGCAAGAACCACCTTGGTTACCTGAGTTTAAGAGCCTAGCCCAGCACCACGCATGATGATGAAGTGCCACCTAGCAGGTGGCCTTGAGTGTGTAAGAGAAGGATTGTGCTTCTTCTTCATCTCTTCTCCCAGCCATCCTTCCAGCCACCATCATGTCCCCTAGCCCCTTTTATTCTTTCAGGGATTTAGATCTGATTATTGAGGCCTTGAAACAAAAGATCCAATTTAGCAGGTTGCAAAAACAGTCTAACAATATGATCTGGAAGAGATTATTTTAAATGGCAGTTTCCTAAACTGTTTTAACTGAACCATAAAAGCCACCTAGGAGAGGGTACATGTTGAGTATACATTGTCTGGGTGCTCAGCTTACACATTTCCACATCATCACATTCATGTCTTGCAGGAACTTGGCAAATATCAGGCCCCATCTTTCATTTTGCCTTTCAGTTAGGTTCCTGCATATGCCGCTGATGGTCCGGACTTGTGCATTGCCATCCTTCATGACGCTTTCTCCAATGTCCAGATATCACAGTTTGCTCGATACAAGTGTGAAATATTATGAATCACACTGTCTTTTTTTATTGCAAGTTGGACCACTCAGGGAGAATTTAGGAGCAAGTTATTGATGTAAGTTATTTTCTGGAGTGCTGAAGTCTGGGGACTTTGCACCATCCCAGGTCATTGTTTATAATCTCAGAGCAGAATCCTATTTCTTAGGACCTATTTCAACCAAAAAGCCTTGTAATGACAGCTTTTCCAAGGTTGTGGAAGTTGAATTCTAAGCTTTGAATCTGCCTCTGAAACAAACACGTTCCCACTCTCCGAGACACTGCCACCCTCGGCAGTTGCTTATGGTATTCTCTCGGAGAAAGAAATCCAGCTTTCATCCAAGTCAGGAGTGTGGCTTTCGCTCAGCTAGACATTTGAAAATCTACACATAAAAAGCGGATAAAATAGATAAACTAGGTCAATCTAGCAACAATCTCTTGCTTTTTAAAAAGGATTCACTCCAGAGATTCTTTACATTGAAAACTTCCCTTGTACCTTTAAGATGAGGAGTCCTGTGTGGTGCACACGGTTGAGCACGTGACTACTAACAGAAAAGTTGGCAGTTCGAACCCACCCAGAGGCGCCTTGGAAGAACGGGCATGGCAATCTGCTTCTGAAAGGTCACAGCCTTGAAAATCCTATGGAGCACAGTTCTGTTCTGCACACATGGGGTCGCCACGAGTCAGGATCGATTTGTTGGCAGCTAACAATAACCTTTAAGATGATTGACAAAACCCTACTTAGACAAAATTTGTCAGTGGTTTGTATTTTCAGTAAAGTACTATTAGCCTGTGTTATTTTGAATTCCTTGATTGGCATAGCTTGAGTGCTAATCTCAAAAAAAAAAAAACAAAAAAGATAAAAACCCCTCATCCATATAAAAAAAAAATATGGCCTTTTGACACTGTAGAAATTACAAGCAAATGAGAACTTCGTGAAATGACTGGTTTGGGAAAGAATGCATTCTCATGGACTCAGATGCGGTTCCCATAATTCTTTTCTCTACACGTTGATATATGCATGGTGTAGTCTCATGAATCCAAAGGTGACTTGGAGGATTCATGCAAGATACTCATGAAGTTGCAGACAAGCTGACAGAGCTATGAGACATGTATTGCTTTGTCTTATTTTCTTTTAAAGCTACCATTTTATTGGGTACTTATTCTGTGCTGGATAATTTGCAAAGTGCTTTACTTACATCAGGGCCCTGGTGGCGCAGTGGTTAAGCACTTGGCCGCCAACCGAAAGGTCAGCAGTTCGAACCCACAGCACTCCATGGAAGAAAGATGTGGCAGTCTGCTTCTGTAAAGGTTTACAGCCTTGGAAACCCTATAGGGCAGTTCTGCTCAGTCCCTTTCCATTTTACAGCTGAGGAAAATAAGGCAACAAGAGGTTAGGAAGGTTCAGTGGTAGAGTTCTCACCTTCTGTGCGGGACACCTGAGTTCAATTCCCAGCCAGTGTACCTCATGCACATCCACCACGCATCTGTCACTGGAGGCTAGTATGTTGTTATGATGCTGAACAGGTTTCAGCAGAACTTGCAGACTAAGAGACTAGGAAGAATGGCCTGGCTGTCTATTTCCAAACAGCAGCCAGTGAAAACCCTGTGGATCACAATGGTCCAATCTGCAGCTGATCTTGGTGACAACATATGATCAGGCAGCATTTCTTTCCATTGTGCATGGAGTCACTATGACTTGGGGGCTGACTTGACAGCAGCTAACAACAACAATAAGGACACAGGATTAGAAAATGGGGGAGGGAAAAATAATGAGTTAAGAGTCTAGATCCTCTGGCTCCAGAGGCTTTACTCAACCACTGTGCCTTGCCACTTCTATATAAAATCCTGCCTCATCATCTCTCCCCTCCCACTGCACTGTCTAAACCCCTTCCCTACTTATTTTTCTCCATAGCACTCCTCATAACTAGTATACTTTACACTTGCTTGATGATGCTATTTTCCTTTTTTTTTTAACTTTCTTTTTTGGTTTGTCTTCCTCCACTAAAATGTGGAGTTTCTGTCTTCTTTGTATACTGCTGTATCTCTGGTATAGTTACTTCCTGACATATCTATGAACCACTGATTAATATTGAACAGTGCCTGACACATAGTAGGCATAAACAGATATTCACTGAATGAGAGAATGATGAAATCATGGGCATATCTGTAAGCTCACTAGAACTGACAGCTACTCAGGATGCCATGGTGATTTTAAATCCAATTTAGTAGGATGGTGGGTATATAAAACAAATTGCTCTGGAATGTAGAGTGAATGAGAAGTCAAGAAGTAATTCATCTGAGGGGAGGAAATATATAGGGTAGTAGCTGGAAGGAGCATCACTGATGGGGGACTGTATCGGTGGGTGGATATGTCTGCAAAGCTACGAGGAAGGAGCAAGTGGAAAGGAACATCTGAGTGGAGGTGACTGATGGCTCAACAAAGGGAGAGAGGAGCTGAGTTAAGAGCGCTAGTGGAGGGTCCAGCCTTGCAAAGGAGGAGGGCTGCTGCTGCTTCTGAAACACGGTGATAGGAGGCCATGTCTGGTAATTATGCAGAGAGATTTGAAGCTAAGAGAACTCGAGACAGCTCATATTACATGGCCTTGACCTTCATAGGATAATAGCGGGGTGAAGGTCCCTACAGATGTATAGAAGAAAATTCTGATTAAAAAAAAAAATGATATCAGATAAAATGATGGTTTGCCACTACTGAAACAGGGAACAGGGGACCAAACTTTACGTCATTTAAGACATTCATTTCTTGTAGACAATCAGTAACAATGACAGGAAATCAAGACTGGGCTGTAGTTAGTGTGGATTTGCTTTCTGTAAAACCGATCATTAAAACAAAAAAGAGACTGTGGATGATGAAGTAGCACTGGCTTAGGCTGTTTTCAGTGGCTACTTTTATAGGAACAAAGTTGATTGCTTTAGGCCTTGATGTTCCCATTGTTGTTGTTAGGTGCTGTTGTAGGGGAAAAACTTCACAAAGTTTAGTAAAGCAAAAAGAAAGTTTTATTCGGCATATATTCAAAAAGACAAAAGTGGGAAGCAGATAAGCATGCTGCCAGAGCCATGTCTGCCTGAATCTGAGGAAATATTACAGAATAGACAAAAGTGGGAAAACTGACAAGCATGCTGCCACAGCCATGTCTGCCTAAGTCCAGAGAATATTACAGAATAGACAAAAGTGGGAAAAAGGACAAGCATGAGCATGCCGCCACAGCCATGTCTGCCCAAGTCCAGAGAATGTTACAGAGCTATCAGTATATATTAACATTTCAAATAGGCAAAACCATTGAAAGCTTTACTTTTCACAGATCCTACATTTTGAATTGTCTTTCTTTACAATCATTGGTACAGGTTTCAGTAATGACAGTCAGGAGGATCTTCACTGATCCAACAAATTTTCTGCTCACTAATTGCTAATAAAAAAAAGATAACAATGGAAAGTCTTTTGTGTTCTGTTTGGTTTATGTGAAAGGTTCCCTAAAAGATATTTTCCAAGATTATTTTAGCTATTGTCTTTATACCTCAGGGCCCAGTTGGTGTGTCCTTGTGAGACCTTGTGAGCCCAGCTCCAGCTGGGTCACATTCTCTATGTTCAAGGAGAGGGAATAAATGATCCCAATATTATTTCCTAAATCATTCCCTCCTTTTGACTGGAGATTGGAGATAACACATTGATGATCAATACCTGGATTTAGTTGAGCTCCTAGATGACGGCCATTGCAGGCTCTTTAAACTTACGTGCTGGTTTTCCATCTGGTTGGAAGAACCATCTGGTTCTTCACCAGGTTATTAAGTAAGAGCCATGTTTTCATCAGTTGCATTGCCGAAGTGAAGAGACTCAATGTACATCAACATTTTAGCCCGAGGTTTTCTTTTTGCTTTTTAGGTATGAAAGACAACAGAAGATAAGTTTTATTATGCATAATACTATCAGGATGTAGACTAAGAATATTACTATTATGGTAACCAACCAAATAAATCTGGTGTTTCTCAGAGTGTTATAATGTGTAACCAAGTAGCTTGCTGTCTAATTCTATGTATACCTGTTCTACTTTTCCTGTGTTAATTATCCAAATGCAGCAAGAGATATTTGCTACATCACTCACTGTTGTGCTTCCATCTCACCAGCAACTTCATCTGTTATTTGGCCCATAGTGACTGACAAATTTTCTTAAAAGATTTCTCCAATTCAACTATACTATAAGTAGGAATTAAAGCTACCAACCATATCCTGAGTTTTGGACCAGTGAGTTTTCTTCTGACTTTCATTTTACAGTATGTAACAATTTAACATTACCTTTCCAATATTTACTAGCATCATTACTATGAATATCTAAAAGTAATCCTAAAGTTCGTCAGGAATCTAAACGAGATTGCCCACGTAAATTCACTATCAGTTGGAAAAGGATTATCTAAATTAGTATAGTTGGATCTACCACACAAAAACATATATCCATAAAGAACACACAAGGTTTTTCTAGAGGAAACAGAAAAATTTACATGGGACAAGTTTTCATTAAAAAATACATGATTAGCAAGATAATACAGGATAGGCCTCTCCTGTTGGAGGTCTTCAGTTAATCTCTTTAAAATACACTAGTGTTCTCCCTGAGGGCAAGCTGTCCCTCCTTGGTTTGCCATTAACAGTCCTGGGTCACTTTCTTAGAAGCAGAAGTGGAACCTAAGACAAAATGGAGTCTGAACCATGAGGTCGATCTTCTCTGAGAACATGGTTTCTTTAAGATACATAATTTTTTGCATAGTAAGAGGGTGAGAGTTTGATTATAAACACTAAACACTGTCTTGAAGACTAATTAAACCAATTACTGATTTACCCTAAACATAACTCAGTCGGATCTTTGCAGTCAGTTTCCCCAAACAGACTGAACTCTTCAAAAAAAGCACAAATGTCCAGAGCAGAATGGTCTTACTAGTTTATCTGGACCATTGTTCGACTCAAAGTGGCTTTAGGAACCAGTTTTTTTCTCAGAGCCCGAGGTTCAAAAGGACGCCCAAAGGCGATGGCCAGTGTGGGTTGCCCTAACTTCCGTGAAAGCCAGAAATCTGGATTCCAGGAGAGTTACATACAACTCTCTCATTCTTTCCTTTGGATCATGATCTGGCTATAGAATCTTTTATCAAAAATGCTCAATAAATGGTAATTAGGCACCATCTGATTTTTAGGATCTCAGGCACCATACAGAGAACTAGGAGGTAGAATAGAAACACTGACAATAATATTAGGCCAATTGGCTGAAATAACCAATGAAACTGTGACCCTAAGGTCTTTGAACCAAGAAAACAAATCTCATGAGGTGTTTGTTTATACATAAGCAGCATCAGTAACTGCTTTTCATGTGCCTCAACAGCAACTATGTTCTGCAAAACCCCAGATTGAGCATTAATATAAACAGCAACATCTATTAAGGCACAAACTATTTCTTGAGAGACTAACAGGAAAGCTAATACTATTTTATTTTGTAAAATCATAGCTGAAATTTCAGACATTTATCTGGTTATGATAGTTACAACTTTGCTAAGTTTATCAACAAGAACTTCTAATTTAAGAATTACAATATCTAAACCCATTATTAGGTAATTTAGGAGAAAGGAAAGTAGTTTCTTATATCCAGAAAGTAGGACCTTAAAACATCAGCAATTTTCCCACATAAAACCGATAGTATCTTTTCGTTTACTCGGTCTTACATAGTTAATTTCTGTTACACGTGATTCTGGATCAGCAGCAGTCTGCGAACTCATCAGCTTCTGCATAAGAGTTCTGGAATTCTTGATTTAGTATAGTCACAGTCTTTTTCGCCAATCCAATATAGTTCATCTTTTTATTGAGATATTTTGGTCAAACATTTTCAGAAAATCAGCAAAGTAAAAACTTAATCTGCAGATGACAAAACTTAATATGGCCATGATTGATTTATAAAAATAATACTCTTAGTAGTGAAAGACTTGATAAAAATTAATTAGAAGCATAATGTAAAGGCCAAATAAAATCAGTTAAAAAGAAATCTTTAGATAAAAATATTTCTAAATATAACCATTAACTGTATTTTTAAAGAACTTCAGATATAATACATAATAATTTTGAGACAAAATACCATATAGTCAGGATATACCAAGATTATCAAATCTCTAAATACCTGAATAATAATAATAAAAAAAAAACTTTATAGGTAAATGATGTGAATTCCCCAGTCAAGCCATTGGCTTTGATGATGCTAGTTAAAAAAATAATAAAGTTGCAACCAATTTAGCAAAAAAGAAATAATAATAAAATTATGACATACCATGCATTTGTTGTCAACCAAGATAGCAATACAGAAATAATAATAAAATTATGACATACCATGCATTTGTTGTCTAATATTAGGCAAAAACATAAGAAGAAATACTGTTTAACCCAAAAGAGAATCAGGCGCTTCTCTTGATTCTGACAACACGTTACATGTAATTTATAACATATTAAATAAACTTTTTAGCACTTTTCCTTTGTAAAAAATATTTATGACTTTCCATGAAGTTTCAGAGTTGTCAGGAGCTGATTATAGGTCACTGAGAAACAATACTTAAGTTATTTAACCAAAGATCTTAAAGTAAAAACCTTACTTTCTTTTCCAAAAGCCATTTGGCTTAGTTTTCAGCTCAGGAATCTTATTCTAACGAGAGGCTGAACCTCTGTCTTCGAGGCAGATTACACAAATAAATTAACCTTTTAACTCAAATCAAAGTAAATTTTGTTATTTTAACGGCAAGAAACTCAATTCTTTGTTTTATATATGTTATTTAACATTAAAGCTCCTAAAAATCTCATAAATTAAACCTTTAAACTTTAGTCAGACAGATAAAATTTTGACCACTATCAAATAAATTTCTTATTTAATAAACCTCTTAAACGTTGTCTTTGTTGCATACCTCTTATAGTGCATCCCTTTAAATGGCAAAAATGAACACACTCATTAGCAGACCCAAATATATATATATATATCTATATATATCTCCTTTCTCTTGTGGCATAAAAAGCAAAGATATATAAACTTAAATTTTGACAAATATCTGTTAACTCAATTTAACATCAATAAGTTACCTAAAATGTCTTGGGAATTATTTTAAGCCTGTATATCATAAAACGTAACTGTAATTGAAACAAAATCTCTTTAAATATTCTAATTTTCATTTAACTTTTACTATTTCTCATATTTTCCCAATGTAACTTTAGCCCTTAAAGATTTTATCAACTGGCTTTGGAAATCACAAAGTCTGCTCAGCTGACGAATTCATTGAGATGGTTATAACCTTAAGTCTCTGGCTACTGCTGGAAACATTTTTCCAGGCCATTTCAGGTGTGTCGCATTATGATTTCTATTTTTTTGCTTCTTAAATTCCCCTATAATAGAGAGAACTTGTTTATAGTTCTTTTATGACTGGGATCTACTCAATTTCTGATAACTATAGCAAAGCAACAATTTTTCTTATCTTTTGTCTTAAAAGGGTCTCCACCTACTCGGAAAAGGTCTTTCAAAAGCTTCCCTGGAACTATATGACCTGGAAACTGGGGACCTGGGAGGCCTGAGCCTGCCCTGCCCTCACTCTCTTGACTCATGGAAGACATTTACATATGTTCAAGCTGACCTGGGAATTTTGAAGGGCAAAATGTAACTAAGTTCTTTCCTTTTACTATTCTGGAACTGCTACTTTTACTTCAAGACAAAATTATTCTTTTTCCTTAAATAAAGCACGTTTCATATAATATCTAGCTTAAGTTTCTTACGAAAGTTTCGCTTTAAGATTGACATAGCGTGCTTTTCAAACACAGCAATTTATATCAAAGTTTCTCCTAGTAGCTATTAAAAATCTAAGTTATAAGACAGACACAAGACAGTTTTTTCTTGCATGAGAAAAGGAAGTTCTAAGACAGCCTTACAAAAAACACCAATTCTTAGCCATAGCCTCCAGCCTGATACAAGACAGAAACTTAGACACAACAGTCTAGACCAGAAGCAAGCTCTTAGGACAAAAGGAGACAGAAAGACCACATAAACTCACCAAACAATACCACACAAAACAAGGATATGGGGATCCTAGTTTCTTTAAGTGTATATAGCAATTTTGGTAAGATTCACTCAATTCGATGAAAAAGAAAAGAATGTTCTAGATAAAATTTATTGTCCCAGCCTCAAATGGAGGAATATTAGACCTTTTGACAGAACCTGAGCATCAAGATGAGTTCCCCAAAGAGGAAAAGACAACACAAATCAAAACTCATTTTCCCAAAGTGATTGCTAACGTTACTTCTAGGATACTCAGTTTATTGTGTGTTTAAATATGAACCCCAAACCAGTGTCTTTCTACATTTATCAAAGATATTAAGCAATAAGTTTCAAGCTTTTGGTTTCCTTCTTCTTGAACTTAATTCATTCTGATGGCTACAGACCTAGTCTCTTATTTGAGACTGTAAATATACTAGTTCTTCCAATTGGAAAGTATTTAAAATGACTGATGATTTTAATTTTAACATTGTGATTCTTTATTGAGAAATTATATCATAAAACAGGTACGAAACTACCACTTCTCCCTTAGATTTCATAACACAGGTCAGAAGCTGCCATTTCCCCTGAGAATTTGGCAAAACAGGTCCAGAGCTGCCACCTCTCCCTGCAAATTTCACAACACAGGTCAGGAGCTGCCACCTCCCCCTGGGAATTTGGCAAAACAGAGGACTATTTTCCACTTTTTCTCTCAGCCACAAAAAGAAACCTAACGAGGAACGCCGTGGAGTTTGGACAGTGTTTTGCTTAGACCATGTGTACCTGCGCTGCGTGAGAGTTGCGGATGCTTCGGCTTGTCTTGCCACCACCTTATCCTGTCACAGGAGACTTTATGCTGGTGATGAGCGCCAGCAACCACCCTAATGGCTTTTATACTAATAGAAAAAGATAACAGCGGAAAGTCTTTTGCTTTCTGTTTGAATGGTTTATGTGAAAAGTTCCCTAAAAGATATTTTCCAAGATTATCTTAGCTATTGTCTTTATACCTCAGGGCCCCAGTTGATGTGTCCTTGTGATTCCTTGTGAGCCCAGATCCAGCTGGGTCACATTCTCTATGCTCAAGGAGAGGGAATAAATAATCTCAGTATTATTTCCTAAATCAGTTCCGTCAAGTCAGTTCCGACTCATAGTGATCCTATGTACAACAGAACGAAACACTGCCCGGTCCCTCGCCATCCTCACTATCGTATGTTTGAAACCACTGTTGCAGCCACTGTGTCAGTCCATCTCACTGAGGGTCTTCCTCTTTTTCGGTGACCCTCTCTTTTACCAGGCATGATGTCCTTCTCCAGAGACTGATCTCTCCTGATAACATGTCCAAAGTATGTGAGACGTAGTCTCGCCATCCTTGCTTCTAACTGCATTCTGGTTGCACTCCTTCCAAGACAGATTTGTTCATTCTTTTAGCAGTCCATGGTATATTCAATATTCTTTGCCAACTCCACAATTCAAAGGCCTCAGTTCTTCTTCCGTCTTCCTTATTCATCGTCCAGCTTTCACATGCATATGAGGTAATTGAAAACACCATGGCTTGGGTCAGGCGCACCTTAGTCTTCAAGGTGACATCTTTGTTTTCCAAAACTTTATAAAGGTCTTTTGCAGCAGATTTGCCCAATGTAATGTGTCTTCTGATTTCTTGACTGCTGCTTCCATAGGTGTTGATTGTGGATCCAAGTAAAATGAAATCATTGACAGCGTCACTCTTTTCTGCATTTATCATGATGTTGCTTATTGGTCCACTTGTGAGGATTTTTGTTTTCTTTATGTTGAGGTGTAATCCATACTGAAGGCTGTAGTCTTTGATCTTCATCATTAAGTGCTTCAAGTCCTCTTCACTTTCAGCAAACAAGGTTGTGTACTCTGCATAACACAGGTTGTTAATGAATCTTCCTCCAATCTTGATGTCTTGTTCTTCTTTATAGAGTCCAGCTTCTCGGATTATTTGCTCAGCATTCAGATTGAAGAGGTATGGTGAAAGGATACAACCCTGATGCACACCTTTCCTGGCTTTAAACCACACAGTATCCCCTTGTTCTATTTGAATGATTGCCTCTTGATCTATGTACAGGTTCCTCATGAACACAATGAAGTGTTCTGGAATTCTCATTCTTCTCAATGTTATCCATAATTTGTTATGATCCACACAGTCGAATGCCTTTGCATAGTCAATAAAACACAGGTATACATCTTTCTAGTATTCTCTGCTTTCAGCCAGAATCCATCTGACATCAGCAGTGATATCCCTCGTTCCAGTCCTCTTCTGAATCCGGCTTGAACTTCTGACAGTTCCCTGTCGATATACTGCTGCAGCTGCTTTTGAATGATCTTCAGCAAAACTTTACTTGCGTGGGATAGTAATGATACTGTCCTGCATTTGGTTGGATCACCTTTCTTGGGAATAGGCATAAATATGGATCTCTTCCAGTCAGTTGGTTAGGTAGCTGTCTTCCAAATTTCTCGGCATAGACAAGTGAGCACCTCCAGCGCTGCATTTGTTTGTTGAAACATCTCGAATGATATTCCGTCAATTCCTGGAGCCTTGTTTTTCACCAGTGCTTTCAGTGCAGCTTGGACTTCTTTCTTCAGTACCATTGGTTCCTGATCACATGCTACCTCCTGAAATGAATGTCGACCAATTATTTTTGGTATAGTAACTATATATTCCTTCTGTTTTCTTTTTATGCTTCCTGCATCATTTAATATTTTCCCTATAGATTCCTTCACTATTGCAACTCCAGGCTTCAATTTTTTCTTCAGTTCTTTCAGCTTGAGAAATGCCGAGCATGTTCTTCCCATTTGGTTTTCTATCTCCAGCTCTTTGCACATGTCATTGTAACACTTTACTTTCTCTTGGCCAGCCACCTTTTGAAATCTTCTGTTCAGTTCTTTTACTTCATCATTTCTTCCTTTTGCTTTAGCTACTCGACATTCAAGAGGAGGTTTCTGAGTCTCTTCTGACATCCATTTTGGTCTTTTCTGTCTTTTTAATGACGTCTTGCTTTCTTCATCTATGATGGCATTCCACAACTTGTCTGGTCTTTGGTCATTAGCATTCAAGGCCGCAAACCTATTCTTGAGATGGTCTCTAAATTCAGGTGGGATACACTCAAGGTCATACTGTGGCTCTCATGGACTTGTTCTAATTTTCTTCAGTTTCAGCTTGAACTTGCATATGAGCAAATTGATGGTCTGTTCCGCAGTCGGCCCCTGGCCTTGTTCTGACTGATGATACTGAGCTTTTCCATCGTCTCTTTTCACAGATGTAGTCGATTTTATTCCTGTGTATTCCATCTGGCAAGGTCCACGTGTACAGTTGCCATTTAAGTTGGTGAAGAAAGGTATTTGCAATGAAGTCGATGATGGTCTTGCAAAATTCTATCATGAGATCTCCAGCATCCTTTCTATCACCAAGGCCATATTTTCCAACTACCAATCCTTTGTTTCCAGCTTTTGCATTTCAATCACCAGTAATTATCAATGCATCCTAATTGCATATTTGATCAATTTCAGACTACAGAAGTTGGTAAAAGTCTTCAATTTCTTCATCCTTGGCCTTAGGGGTGGGTGCGTAAACTTGAATAATAGTCTTATTAACTGGTCTTCCTTGTAGGCATATGGATATTATCCTATCACTGACAGCGTTGTACTTCAGGGTAGATCTTGAATTGTTCTTTTTGATGATGAATGCAAGGTCAATCATCTTTAAGCTGTCATTCCCAGCATAGTAGACCATATAATTGTCCGATTCAAAATAGCCAATACCAGTCCATTTCAGCTCACTAATGCCTAGGATACAGATGTTTATGTGTTCCATTTCATTTTTGATCATTTCCAGTTTTCCTAGATTCATACTTGGTACATTTCACTTTCCGGTTATTAATGGATGCTTGCAGCTGTTTCTTCTCATTTTGAGTCTTGCCAGATCACCGGATGAAGGTCCCGAAAGCTTGACTCCATCTACGTCATTAAGGTCGACTCTACTTTGAGGAGGCAGCTCTTCCCCAGTCATATTTTTAGTGCCTTCCAACTTGGGGCGCTCATCTTCTGGCACTGCATCGGACAGTGTTCTGCTGCTATTCCTAAGGTTTCCACTGGCTAATTCTTTTCAGAAATAGACCACTGGGTCCTTCTTCCTAGTCTGTCTTAGTTTGGAAGCTCAACTGAAACCTGTCCTCCATGGGTTACCCTGCTAGTATTTGAATACTGGCAACATAGCTTCCAGCATCAAAGCAACACACAAGCCCCCACAGTATGACAAACTGACAGACGTGTGGGGGGATGTTCCTATGGAATCCACCAAAAATTTATGCCAGTAGACACAAAAGTTTCCTCCCAAAGTCACATGGTCACCAGCTTTCTCAGACCAGGAGGACACTTGTGATACCTTGTTACTTGTGCCAATCAATTCCTTCACTTACTAAGATCCCTGGCAACATTGTTCTAGTCAATGGGAGACCTGCTTCCAATTTATTCCATAAAATTTGCTTATGCTTCCTTCTCAATATTCTGTAAGACACAAATCTTTCCCCTTCTCTTACTTGTACTGTTCCCCAGAAATACTCCTTCTCAGGAACTCACTTTCTGTATTAGGTACCTATTGATGAATAAAATTACCTCAACACTTAGTGGCTTTAAATAAAACAGTTTCTGTGTGTTAGGAGTAAGGGAACAGCTTTTCTAGAGCCTGGCTCAGGGTTTCTCACAAGGCTTCCATCAAGGTCTTGCCTGGGGTTGTGATCTCATCTGAATGCTCTATTTGGGGAAGATCCGTTTCCCAGCTATGGTTCTCCATAGAGAAGCCCATAATATGGAAGCTGGCTTCTCTCAGAGAAATCAAGCAAGATGGAAGTCAGTCTTTTGTAAACTCATTTCAGAAGTGACATCTCACTTTTGCCATATTCTATTCATTAAAAGCAAATCACTAAATCTAACTCATACTTAGAAGGGATTACACAAAAGCATGAATACCAGGAGTTGGGAATTATTGGGGGCCCTTTTAGAACCTGCCAGCCATACATACCCACCTTGATTGCTTCTTCCGCATTCTAGATATTTATTTTCCTGCAAGTAGCAAGAGAGGGATAAAACCAGTTGCCGCTGAGTCGGTTCCAGCTCATGGTGACCCCTTGTGTGTCAGAGTAGAACTGTGCTCCATAGGCCTTTCAATGGCTGATGTTTTGGAAGTAGATCACCAAGACTTCCTTTGAAGGTGCCTCTGGATAGACTAAACCTCTAACCCGGTTAGCAGCCAAGCGTGTTAACTGTTTGCACCACCCAGGAACTCCCATCATCTTATAACAGAAGTTCTTAATTTGAAGTCCACAGATCCCTAAGAGGTCTACAAACTTGAATGGCAAAAAGATTACATCTTTACCAACTTCTAATTGAAATTTAGCATTTCCTGCTATTATGAATGTAGGCAACAAACCACAGGAGTATTAGTAATACCTGTGACTTTTGTCACCAATAGAAACCACAGATGTTTTCATATCACATTATGGTTACTCCAGATATTTCAGAATGCTATTTATGTTCATAACTACTCATCACTACCTCAAAATTATGGTAGTTTTTAGACTTCTTGCTTGTTGTTGTTAAGTGCTGTCGAGTAGGTTCCAACTTATAGCAACCCTGTGTGCAACAGAATGAAACACTGCCCGGTCCTGAACCATCCTCATAATCATTGCTACTCTTGAGCCCATTGTAGTGGCCACTATGTCAGTCCATCTCATTGAGGGTCTTCCTCTTTTTCACTGACCATCTACTTTACTGAGCATGATGTCTTTCTCCAGGGACTGGTCCTTCCTGATAACATGTCCAAAGTATATCAGATGAAGTCTCGCCATCCTTACTTTTAAGCAGCATTCTGGCTGTACTTCTTCCAAGAAAATTTGTTCATTCTTCTGGCAGTCCATAGTATATTCATTATCTTTTGCCAACACCATAATTCAAAGGCATCAGTTCTTCAGTCTTCCTTATTCATTGTCCAACTTTTGTATTCATATGAGGCAATTGAAAACACCTCATTATTTAATGTTTTAATAAAGAGGCACTATAATTACTTTATCAAAATATGTTTTTAACATTTTGATAGTTACATTGCAATATAATTTGTTTTCTTTATATCTTACGTATTTTATTTTGGACATTTATAAACGTTATTCTGAGAAAGGTACATAGGCTTCACCAGATAGTTAACAACGTTGATGGCACAAAGTAAGTTAGGAGCCCCTGTTGTAGTTACGCTTTGTAGAATTCCTGGCTAGACTTACCTCAGGAAGAGAAGATATAGCTATAAGGCAGTGTCTTAGTCAGCTGGGGCTACTCTAACCTGTACATAGACCAAGAGGCAGTCATTCGAACAGAACAAGGGGATACTGCGTGGTTTAAAATCAGGAAAGGTGTGCATCAGGGTTGTATACTTTCACCATACCTATTCAATCTGTGGAAACCCTGGTGGCATAGTGGTTAAGAGTTACGGCTGCTAACCGAAAGGTCGTGGATTTGAATCCACCAGGCACTCCTTGGAAACTCTATGGGGCAGTTCTGCTCTGTCCTGTAGGATTGCTATGAGTCGGAATTGATTTGACAGCAACGGATTATTCAATCTGTATGCTGAGCAAATAATCTGGGAAGCGGGACTATATGAAGAAGAATGCTGCATTAGGATTGGAGGAAGACTCATTAACAACCTGCGATATGCAGATAACACAGCCTTGCTTGCTGAAAGTGAAGAGGACTTGAAGCACTTACTAATGAAGACCAAAGACTACAGCCTTCAGTATGGATTATACCTCAACATAAAGAAAACAAAAATCCTCACAACTGGACCAATAAGCAACATCATGATAAATGGAGAAAAGATTGAAGTTCTCAATGATTTCATTTTACTTGGATCCATAGTCATCTCCCAGGAAGTGGCAGTCAAGAAATCAAGCAATGTATTGCATTGGCAAATCTGCTGCAAAAGACCTTTTTAAAGTGTTAAAAAGCAAAGATGTCACTTTGAGGACTAAGGTGCACCTGACTCAAGCTATGGTATTTTCAATTGCCTCATATGCGTGCGAAAGGTGGACAATGAATAAAGAAGACCAAAGAAGAATTGATGCCTTTGAGTTATGGTGTTGATGAAGAATATTGAATATATTATGGACTGCCAGAGGAATGAACAAATGTCTTGGAAGAAATACAGGCAGAATGCTCATTAGAAGCAAGGATGGCAAGACTACGTCTCACCTGCTTTGGATATGTTATTAGGTGGAACCAGTTCCTGGAGTAGGACATGATGCTTGCTAAAGTAGAGGATCAGGGAAAAAGAGGAAGACCCTCAATGAAATGGATTGACACAGTGGCTGCAACAATGGGCTCAAACATACAACGATAGTGAGGATGGCGGAGGACTGGGCAGTGTTTCTTTCTGTTGTACATAGGGTTGCTATGAGTTGGAACTGACTTGATGGCACCTAACAACAACAATATTCCAACAGAAATACCTCAAGTATGTGCCTTAAAAGACAGAAATTTATTTTCTCACAGTTCATGAGGCTAGAAGTCCAAATTCAGGACCCCAGCTCTAGGGGAAGGCTCTCTCTCTGTCGGCTCTGGGGGAAAATCGTTGTCTCAGCTTCTCTAGCTGTGACATTCCTTGTTTCCTTGGTGATCTTCATATAGCATCTATCTTCCCCTATTTGTGCTTACTTCTGTGTCTAATCTACTCTTTTATCACACAGAAGTAAGTGATTAGGTTTAAGACTTGCTCTATACTGATAAGGCTGCATGAACATAACATAGAAAAACCTATTTCTAGATGGGATTACATCCACAGGTATGTTGTTGTTGTGTGCCATGGGGTTGAGTCCAACTCACAGTGACCCTACAGTACAGAGTAGAAGTGCCCCATAGGGTTTCCAAGGCTGTAAACTTTATGGGGGGCACTGGCGGCGTAGTGGTAAAGAATTCAGCTGCTAACGAAAAGGTCACCGGTTTGAATCCAGCAGTGCTCCTTGGAAGCCTTATGGGACAGTTCCACTCTGTCCTGTAGGGTTGCTATGAGTCAGAATTGTAGGGTTGCTATGAGTCAGAATTGACTTGACAGCAATGGTTTGGGTTTTTTTTTTTTTTTTGGTAATCTTTATGGGAGCAGATTGCCACATCATTCTCTTGAAGAGTGGCTGGTGGGTTCAAACCACCAACCTTTCAGTTAGCAGCCAAGTGCTTAACAACTGAGCCACCAGGGCTCCTTATCCACAGGGTATAGGGGTTAGGATTCCAATTCATATTTTGGAGGGGATACAATTCAATCCATAAGAGGCAGCTCTTAGCATTTCGCCTCCTGCTCCTCCCCAGTGTAAGTCGTGAGCATGTAACAACTCTGGGAGCACCTGACCTTCTGCACTCATTTCAGACGCAACTGCTGGAAGCCCAGCAGTTTATCCATCTGACTTGATTGCTTCCACCAGGAGCAGGCCTCACTAGAAGTTGGGGTCTGAGGCTTCTCTGCAAGGCTTAGCTGATGACAGATTTCCCTCTCTTCTTACCTTGTGAGCTAGCGCCAAGATGACTTTCCACATCAGTGAAATAGCTTTAAACCCGACATTCTGGGCTTGGGACCTCTTCTCATTTAATCAGCACCAATTCTGTTCTCTGTCTTTGAATCTCTTACGTCCAGGGCACAGGGCCGGTATCAATTCACTCTCCTGTAACTGTGCCTCTTGCCTTCCCAATATTCCTTCTTCTCTGTTTGCACTCTTCCCAGCTGTGGCAGGTGAGGATGCCAGGAGACTGGAGACTTCCAGCATCCAACCCTGGCAGGCCCCTGCCGAGACAAGCTATCAGCTTTCACCCTTTGACAGAAGGAGAATGGAAATCAAACCAAGCCAACAGCAAAGGCATGCTGAGTGGAAGTCTCTGATCTTGTCGTTCTTTGACCGCAAAACTGTCTGGCCCAGAACTCTCTTTTCCTAAGAATACCCTGAAGACAAAACTTTTCAGTCTCTGAGAACATTTTACGGTGTGAACCTGCACTTTCTGGCTTGACTGAAATAAGAATAAGAACTAACGTTTTACAGTTTATGAAGTGCTTTCTTTGTTATGATTTCATTTAGTCTTCAGAGCAATCCTGTACATCAAGCTTTGTTGCTTCTATTTGATGAAGGAGATATCTGAGCTCAGAAAGGTTCAAGACTAGCCTTATGAAAGTGCCAGAACAGGGAGCTAATCTAATATTTGTGACTCCAGAGACAATGCCATTTCCACTGCCCAGCACTTCCTGTAGGAGCCCTAGTGGCACAGTGGTTAAGGGCTCCGCTGTTAACTGAAAGGTTGGCAGTTTGAACTCTCCAGCCGTTCCACAGGAGAAAGATGTGGCAGTCTGCTTCCATAAAGATTATAGCCTTGGAAACATTATGGGGCAGTTCTACCCTGTCCAATAGGGTCACTGTGAGTTAGAATTGACTCAAAGGTAGTGGGTTTGGTTTTTTTGGTTTTTGCACTTTCTGCCATGAGGAGAGGTAAGTGTGTCAATACAGATGACACATCTCAAACTGGTGGCTGTGAGCTCTTTTGGTCTGCACATGGGTTTTGTTTCTCTCAAACAATGTTTTGAAACATTTTACTATGAGTTCCCAACATTTAAATACTGGAAAATTTCACATCAAAATCTAGATTTCATGGCTTTTTCTTTTTTCCTTTGGATGAATTATAAGGCGTGGGTAGTGCAAACAGTTAATGCGCTCCGTGCAAACCAAAGGGTTAGAGGTTTGAGTGCACCCAGAGGTGCCTCTGAAGAAAGTCCTGGTGATTTACTTCTGAAAAATCAGCTTGAAAATCCTATGGAGCACAGTTCTACTCTGACACGCATAGGGTCACTATGAGTTGGAATCAACTTGATGACCACTGTTTTTGTTTTTAAATATATAGGACATATATTACCATAAGGCAACAATAAGATTAGGGCTGAGTGGTGATGCACCTTTATATGGGGCATAAATTTTCCAGATTGCTGCAGTCCCCACTACTCCCTGTTGCTTTCCGACATTAAGCCTGAGCATCAGTTATCATTTATTATTATGTTTGTGCTGTTGTTTTTCTTATAGCAGAGTCCAAAGAGGAAAGAAAAAGCAATTCTTGAACTCACTTCTCTCTCAAAAGTTGGAAAAATGAAATATGGACCTAGAAAACCTTATGTTTATTATTAGTTTGACTTCCCTGGGTCCTGTAGGAATTTGAATTTGTGATCCCTGAAAGACAGTTGTCCCCAGATCTGGCTGCCCATTGGAATCATTTTGGAAGCTTTTTAAAAAACATGGGTTTCTGGACTGCACCAGACCAACTGAGTCAGAATGCTCAGGAGTAGGCTCCAGCAATATGTATTTTTAAAAATATCCATATTATTCTGATCACTATTATTCACTCAGTATTTTTTTCTGCTTTTATATATATATATAGTGCTTTAAGTAAAATTTACAACACAAGTTAGTTGCTCACTCAAAAATTTATACACAAATTTTGTGACATTAGTTGCAGTCCCTGCATTATGTCAGCACTCTTCCCCATTCCCTTTCCACCCCAAGATTCCCTGTGTCCATTTGCCCAGTTTTCCTGTCCCTTCCTGCTGTCTCATCTTTGCTTTGGGCAGGTGTTGCCCATTTGGTCTCGTTTACTTGACTGAACTAAGAAACATGTTCCTTACATGTGTTATTGTTTGTTTTATAAGCCTGTCTACTCCCATAGGGTCTCTATGAGTCAAAATCAACTCGACGGCAATGGGGGTTGTATCTTTGGCTGAAAGGTGGCTTCAGGAGTGGCTTCAGTTCTGAGTTAGCAGTGTCTGGAGGCCATAGTCTCAGGGGTTCCTCCAGTCTCTGTCAGACCAGTAAGTCTGGTCTTTTTTTTTGTGTGTGTGTGGTAAATTTGAATTTTGTTCTGCATTTTTCCTCCCATACTGTCTGGGACCCTCTACTGTGATCCCTGTCAGAGTCATCAGTCATGGTGGTGTGGCCCCATCTAGTTTTTCTGGACTCAGGCTGGTGGAAGTTGTGGTTCATGTGGTCCATTAGACCTCTGGACTGATATTTTCCTTGTGTCTTTGGTTTTCTTCATTCTCCTTTGCTCTGGATGGGATGGGTCCAATAGATGTATCTTAGATGACTGCTCGCAAGATGGCCCTAGACGCTACTCACCAAAGTTGAATGTAGAACATTTTCTTCATGAACTATGTTTTGCCAATTGACCTAGATGCCCTCCGAGACCATGGTCCCCAGCCCTCAGCCCCAGTAACTTGGTCCCTCAAGGTGTTTGGATGTGTCTAGGAAGCTTTTATGACTTTGCCTTGGTAAATTGTGCTGACTTCCCCTATATTTTGTATTGTCTTACCCTTCACCAAAGTTAACACTTGTCTACTATCTAGTTAGTGATTTCCCCTCTCCATCCCTCCCCTCCACTGTAACCATCAAAGATTTTTTTTTTTTTCTGTGTGTAAACCTTTTCTTGGGTTTTACAATAGTGGTCTCATAAATTATTTGTACTTTCGTGATTGACTTATTTCACTCAGCATAGTGCCTTCCAAATTCATCCATGTTGTGAAATGTTTCATGGATTCATCATTGTTCTTTATCCTTGCATAGTATTCCATTGTGTGTATGTACCATAATTTGTTTATCCATCCAAGTGATAGGCACTTAGGTTGTTTACATCTTTTTGCTGTTGTGAACATGGGTGTGCATATGTCCATTTATGTGACGACTCTTATTTCTTTAGGATATATTCCTAGTGGTAGGATTGCTGGATTCTATGGTATTTCTATTTCTGCCTTTTTAAGGAGTGCCATATGGTTTCCTGCATTTTTGAGAAATCCCTTTTGTTCCCTGCCTCAATCTTCTTCATCTGAAAAATAAAAGTAATTTATAGGAAGAGGTAACCTGTTGCCATTGAGTCAATTCCAACTCAAGGTGATTGTCATGGATTTAGTTGTGTCCCTCAAAAATATGTGTCAACTTGGTGAGGGCCGTGATTCCCAGTACTGTGTGGTTGTCCTCCATTTTGTGATTGATGTAATTTTCGTATGTGTTGTAAATCCTAATCTCTGCCTGTGGTTAATGAGGCAAGATTAGATTTTGTTAAAGAGGATTAGGGTGGGTTGTAGCACCCTTACTCAGGTCACATCCCTGATCCAAATGCAAAGGGAGTCTCCCTGGGATGTGGCCTGCATCACCTTTTACCTTACAAGAGATAAAATGAAAGGGAAACGAGCAGAGAGTTGGGGACCTCATACCACCAAGAAAGCAGCACCCACTGGGAGCAGAGTGCATCCTTTGGACCCGAGGTTCCTGTACAGAGAAGCTCCTAGTCCAGGGGAAGATTGATGGCAAGGACCTTCCCCCAGAGCTGACAGAGAGAGAAAGCTTGCCTTGGAGCTGGCACCCTGAATTCGGACTTCTAGCCTCCTAGACTATGAGAGAATAAACTTCTCTTTGTTAAAGCCATCCACTTCTGGTATTTCTGTTATAGCAGCACTAGATGACTAAGACAGTGACCTCGTGTTAAAGAGTAGAACTGCTCCATACGGTTTTCTTAGCTGTAATCTTTATGGAAGCAGATTGCCAGAACTTTCTTCTGTGGTGCCTCTGGGTGGGTTTGAACCACCAACCTTTAGATTAGTACTCAAACAAAAACTATTTGCACCACTCAGGCAAAATTGGGGCTTGAACACAAATTTCCTGAGTTCTAGACATTGTTCTTTTACTATGGACTCAATTTCATAGAAATGGCTTTTTTTTTTTCCTGAGAAATTTTTCTTTTTAAAATGAGATCATGATGGCCTAGGTTGGGTTAATTTTTTTTTTTGGTCCCAAGGCAAAAATAAAAAATTGGGACTTTCTTATGCTTTACTTGCTACCAAAGATGAATTGGTTATAGTATCAAATATCCTGTTCTCTGAGCCAGCTGTTGAAGGGAATCAGGAATATACTTTCTTTCAGGATTTACAGGTTAGTAATACTAGTAATGGTAGTATTGAACATTGATCCTGTGTCAGGCATGCTCTCATTCACTTTCTATATATTATCTCATTTAATCTTTACAGCAACCCTCTGTAGTAGGTATTTACTTCTATATTTTACATATGATGAATTGAAGCTCCTAAAGGTTGAGAAACATTGTGTATTCATCCAACTACTATTTATTGGGCAGCTATCATGTGCCAGTTCATAGAGTACATAAGTGATAGAGCTGGGATTCGAATCTGATTTTCTGATTCTCAAACCCATGCTTTTCACCAACTCTGTGGGACCTTTCTGTTTTCCAGAGCTTCCTCTCATCACCCCTTTGGGTCCCAAGTTGGCCCTCATTTCAGCTTTGGTTCACATAACATTTCTTAATACGAATCTCTTTATTTTATTCAATAAATATCTTGTCCAGTGCAGGCTTCCTGAGGCTTGAGCCAGTGCAGGGGTGGGGCAGAAGGGGAGAGTAGGGCTCCAGGGCACCTATTGCTCTGAATGCTGAGAGCACCTGCCAGAAACAGCCACATGGAGGCTGATGGGCTAGGACAGGTGTGCTGGACATATTTCTATGATGTCAAGGTTTACTTTCTGAGAACAGGTAAGTGGGACCATCATGCAATAAATATAGTAGTCATAAATCATGAAATACTTCCACATAACTTGGAAACAAACTCTACTGAGTGAACAAATAAAGGGAGAAAGTACTAAATATAATGAATAATTATGACTCATTCCATTTTTGGAGTTACTTTTCCAAGCATTTTCACATGAATGATTTTATTTCGTGCCCAAATGAATCCAGTGGCATAAGCAGAGATTCTGTACTTATAGAGGGTCAGGGATTGTAGATGACTACCACAAGTCATGCTCCCCTTAGGCTCTCAGGAGCCCCTTCTTCCCCAATTAAAACATTGTAAACAAACCACACAGATAATAGGAATAGTACAACTACTGGAAACAATTTGAGTACTTACATTATATGCAAGTCATAGAGGAAATGGCTTCTGGGTAGGAAAAAGGTGTTGTGTTTGAAAATAAAAATTTGGTCTGGCTCTGGTTGCTGGATGCATATGAGGATATTTCAATTATGGGAAACATGGTCAAACAAATGTAAAAGTTGGAGTGAAAAATGCAAGGCAGTGTGAGAAAACAAGACAGGCAGCTTGAGAAGGAATTTAGTTATATGCCAAAGGGAACAGAACGTTGGAACATAATTGCCCTAGATTATACTTTACAATATGTTCTTTTGGGAAAGCTGCATATAATATAGCTTCTGTGTGTGAGGATAAACCAGTATCATTTTAATGGATTTTTGATAGAAGACCAAAATTTAAAAGTAACAGGGCTGTGCTTCTAGCAAGAAGTAATTCTCCTCACAACCCATTTTTCATTTCATTGTGCCTTCTGGTACCTTGCTTATCACTCTTTCTCTTCTTTTTCTTTCCCAAGATCATTCTAAGTATATTTTTCCAAATAACAACCACTGACAACCCCAAAGCCATTGTCCTGCATTCTTACTCCTGTGAGTGTTGCAGGCAGTACCGTTCTCAGAATTCTGTGTTGTCTTTCTTATCCTTTCATTTACTTTCTTGCCTGCTGAATATTTCTCATTTTTTTTTTTGTCTCCTTTCTCTTCTGTCAGACCTTTCTGAGTGGTAATTTTTCCTCCTGTCTGTTTTCTTATCCCAGTGGCCCGTCCATTCTCTTCAGGCTCCTTTTCCTTCGTCCTCCAGGATCCCTTCATGACAGCCCTTTCCCTAGTGAACTTTTGAAGCATTCAGAAATCAACAGTTGAAGATGGTGATTGGGCTAGGGTGAGAAGATGAGTTGATTTAATAGATATTAAAAAAATCAAAACCCGTCACCATCGAGTTGATTTTGACTCATAGCAACCCTATACAGTCAAGCTCTTGGTTGCAAATGATGGAAACTCAACTCGAATTAGCTTAAGGAAAAGAGAATGTATTTGGTCACTTATCAGAGAATGATATTGGGTAAAGCAGAATGAGAGAAATCACTATAGAAACCAGGACACCACAAACTAAAAACAGAATTCAATGCCACTGGGATACTCTGCCACCCCTTTCTCTACTTTTCTTTCTAATGAGTTTCATTTTGCAGACAGATTTTTATCTATGTTCTTGGAAATACAGTTACTAACATTCAGTTCCAGATTCATGTTCCCCCAGCAGAGAGAAGGCTCCCGCTGGTGAACATAGCACTCCCAAGGAAGGCTTCTGATTGGTTCTTCTTGATCATTTGTCCCCTTCTTGGACCAGCCTCTGAGTGTTAGCCAGACCTGAGTCATGAGGGTGGGGTGGAAGGGATTAGGATGTGGCACTATGATTGACAGCTCCACCAAAACCATGGAACAGGAGAAGAGTATTTTGCCAAAAAAAAAAAAGAAAAGAAAGGATGCTAGGGAGACAAAAACAATGTATCAACCTTGCGGAAGAAAAAATACATATATTTTACATAATTTTTCCTGCAAAAGTTCACAGGTAAGAAGTTCCTTCCTCTGATGTTGCCTTGAATTATAATTTAAAAAATGATTTTGAAGAGAATTATATAGAGGGTTCCCAATTATTTTTTCTTAACCACACTGTTATATTATTTTTAAATGCCCACAATAATCCCCATCCCAGAATCCACACTGCTTAAGCAGTCCCCTTCTACACTGACTCTGGGCATGGTGATTTGTCTTGCTTAGGCCAATGAGATAATAACAAACATAATGCAAAGCAGAGTCTTGAAACATGCTTGTGTTACATTGGGGCTTGCACTCACTTGCTCATGAGAACTCTGTTAAGTTTGGGTTAGCCTACTAGATTATGAGTGACACATGGCCTAGTTACATCCATTGTCCCCGCCAACAGCCAACCAAATACCAGACATATGAGTGAGGCCATTGACCAACTGACCACATACATGAGTGAGCACAGATGATACCACACGGAGCAGAGACGAGCCATTCCAGCTGGGTCAAGTCCACATTTCTGGTTGCTGTTTTATACCACTAGGTTTTGTGATGATTTGTTATATGGCAAAAGCTAGCTAATGCAAGTACTATGTGCTCTGTTCCTAGATCTAACCTGATTTGAGAGTTTCTTTTAGATCTTCAATAGTGGCCATTCCAGATTCTTCTTTGGGTGTCTTCTTATTAGTTTCCCTTCTACCTGAGCAAGGGAGTTGCCACATTATTCCTGACATCCCCATTAGCTCTGTGGGAGAAAGACTTGGCAATCTGCTCCCACAAAGATTTACATTTACTGTAATGTAAAGATTGTTTACATTATACTGTATTCCATCAATTTCTGGAGCCTTGTTTTTCACTAATTTCTTCAGGGCAGCTTAGCCTTCCTTCACCACCATCGGTTCTTGATCGTATGCTACCTCCTGAAATGGTTGAACATCGACCAACTCTTTTTGATAGAGGGATAGGAGGGAAGAATCAGACTGTTGGATGACCTGCTGATTGAAATTTGTACAAACATGTATTTGACCTGAAGGATGACATGATGCTATGCAAGGTGCCAGCTTACCTCCGTAAACACTCATTACCATCTTTGCCAGACAGCATGATAAGGAAGAGCTTAGTTGAGCTTAATAGAACCTAGGTAAAAGGCTTGAGCATGACCTTGTCTTGCTTCACTGTTGTTAGTCGTGTCAAATCGATTCCAACTCATGACAACCCCATGTATTCAGAGTAGAACTGTTCCATAGGGTTTTCAAGGTTATGACCTTTTGGAAGCAGATTGCCAGGCCTTACTTCTGAGGCACCCTTGATTGGGTTTGAACCACCAACCTTTCAGGTAGTAGTCCAGCACTTAACCGTCTACACCACCCAGGGACTCCAAAGGGCATCAAAAGCAGTGCTGTCAAGAACTTGGAAACAGGGAATTTCAAAAGGAGTTGTTCTTTGAGAATAAAATTATGCAATTATGACCTAATCATTGGAGGTCAGGGGAGGGGAGTGGAGGGGAGAAGAAGTGCATGTGGTCTTCTCATGCCTCGATTCATAACTCACATTTGTCTGCAAATAACGCGTACCTTCTACATTTGTTTTCCAACCACTCCCTTCTCCCACGAGGTATTTTCTTAAGTGTACTATGCTAATTGTTTTTTTTTAACAGCAACATGTTAAAAAAAATTGGCATAGCAACACTTATGAAAATACCTCGCATGGGGAGGGAGCTGTTGGTAAACAAACATAGATGGCATGTGTTATTTGCGTAAAAATAGGGTATGCTTCACTTCCGCTCAGAGTCCATTGGCCAGAACTAGTCATATGGCCTCACTTAACTACAGCTGTGAAATGTAGAAGAACAAATGGGATCTTTAATGACTATTATTGTCTAAGTCATACTCAGTTTCCACATTTGTTGATGAAGATAATAATTATAATAGAATTCGCCTCACAGAGATATTGGGAGGATTAAATGAGATAATGCATATGACATGCTTAGCACAGTGTCTGGCCCACAGAAAGTGCTCCAAAAATTTTAGCCATAATAAATATATTATTATTATTCTTAAGTGAGCAATAAATTATAGTGTTCTTATTACCATTTTGTGATTCTTCTAAGAGCAGAAGTGACCATGCCTAAGCTCTTAACCATTTGTCACTTTTGGGACATCCCATTATTCTGCTGCAGGATCAAGGAAAGGGTCATTGACAAAAGATGCCAGGAAAACTAATTGCGGCTGGGGGTGTGGGGGCAGGGGTTGCTTTTTATTCTCTTCCGTTGCCCATACCTTTTGCCAATACTCCTGGCCAGGAATGCTTCTGTCAGCAACCCAGGGAAAAGTCTGAGGGCATAAGATGCTCTAGCTCTTTCTTCTCCTAAATGATTTTCCAGGGACCAGCATGTTCCTACACTCCTAGGCTGCCAGACAGTGAGACATGGCTGTGGCCATGGGAGGCATGATGGGGCAGCCCAGGATGCCTGGCAGTAAGGCACATATGCAAAGAGAACTGGAGCCAGAAGGACTTATAAAAATGATCCTATTTAACAGGCAGACTCTGGTCTGGAAACGCTTTTCAGCTTTCTAGTCTCTCTTTGGTTTGCTAGGGTTGAAGATTCCACATGACCTGATTAAAAACAGAAAACAAAAAAGACTGTTGAAGGAGAGGCAGTATTTGTTGGTCAGTATCAGAACGTAGAGAAGACTATTCTGAAGGAAGGAGAAACGATACCTGGTCTTTGAGTCTGGTATCTGGTAGATAGTGCAGCAAGCTTGCAGATAGCCTGAGAGTTAAGGCTGTCTTCTGACTTGACCTTGACTTTGCTTCCTTATATCTGGGCTTCCAAGTAACCCTGCTCCTTTTTACCTCCATGCCTTTGTTAATGCTAGTCTTTCTTCCTGGAACACCCTTCTCTCCTACCCTCTGTAATCCATCTGTTGAATAAAATCATACCCATTCTTCAAGGTCTAGCTCAAATGTCACTCACTGCTGCATTGAAACCTCTGAAGCTGTAATTTCAAAGATTATGTCCTTATATACTCTTACCAAAACCAAAACAACCAAATCCATTGCTGTCGAGTTGAGTCTGACTCATAGTGACCCTTTGGGACAGAGTAGAACCACCCCATAAGGTTTCCAAGGAACAGCTAGTGGACTTGAACTGCCAACCTTCTGGTTAGCAGCCATAGCTCTTAACTACTGTGCCACCAGAGCTCCTATATGCTGTTAGCACCTAGCATAGTGTCAGATGTTCAATAAATGTTTGTCATGTTGGAAATCCCCTTCGTCATTAATTTTATCCTTTAGGATATGTTTATGGAAGTCATCAGCTGTGACATAATTCCAAGAAGTGTGTGAAAGTCCCTTCTGTCTCAGAATCTCATCAAGAAAATCCTTAAGTGCTGAAATTCTCTGGAACTTTTAAGTTAGTAAAAATGGCAATGGTTCCCTCAAGAAATCAACCTTGACTGCGTGTATTCTTTTACCTTGCTGAGAATGGCTTTCAAATTAAGCCCGAATGTTATCTTCTTTTAATACAGTGACTCTTCTCCCCAGGAAAGCCAGGTTATTATTATTATTTTAACTATATTTGTGGAGCTTTCCAGATTGCAAAATATGTGCACATACATTACCTCATTTAGTGCTCATCATGATCATGGGGTTTAGTAATGCAAGGGATAATATTTTGTATGTAACTTACATAGACAAGCAAATCTAGTAGTCTCTTATTTCAGCAGAGTCAATAGCAGAGTCGGTCTAAACAAATTCAGGGTGGCGTGGGAAAAAAACTCAGGTTTTACCAACTGCTATGCCCTCCAAACAGCATTAAGAAAATGACACTGTCGTTTCCTAGAAAGCAAGGTTTCTTATCAAACATTATTACGGGGCTTTGGAATCCCAAATCAAATATTCTTCTGTGTTTTCCACCTATTTAAACACTGAGGGGCTCTATTCCAAACTGGTCAATGTATCACCTGAATCTGGGGCTCTTGTCCGTTTGTTCTGCCCCATCAACCTCTGGGGCAATCGATGCTAGGTGAGCTCTGAACAAACTTGTGTTAGTCATCTAGTGCTGCTATAACAGAAATACCACAAGTGGGTGGCTTTAACAAACAGAAGTTTATTTTCTCACAGTTAAGAGGCTAAAAATCCAAAATCAGGGTGCTAGCTCTCGGGGAAGGCTTTCTCTCTGTTGACTCTGGGGGAAGGAAGGTCCTTGTCTCTTCAGCTTCCGTTCCTTGGCTCCTTGGTGATCTTCATGTGGCATGGCATCTTCCCCCAACTCTGCTTACTTGCTTAATTTCTTTTATATCTCAAAAGAAATTGATTTAAGACATACCCTACATTAATACGGTCTTATTAACATAACAAAGCAAAGCAGTTCCCAAATGGGATTGTAACCACTGTGGGGGTTAGGATTTACAACACATATTTTTGGGGGACACAATTCAATCCATAACAGAACTTTTCAAGGAAAACACCTACAGGAAACTCTTGTGTCCCACCTTGGGTTTCCTTGTGGGTAGTAACACAGAGGTCTGTCTACTTGGTGGCCCAGGAATGACTGGGTAGTTAATGTCTCGTGTGGCAAACCTTTGACCACTGGGAGATAGAAGCTGGCAGATAAAGTATTTTCCCATCCTTGTTAGTTTTTCTCCTTTCCTTGTTTTTTAAGGCAGGATAATGAGCCTTTAAAAACCACAGGAATTTGTGCTCCACTCTTAAGACCACTATCCACAGACGTTGGCTCCGTAGAAGTTATTTTATTTGCATCTTCCACCATTAGTGATGTTGAATCTAATAAAATGTATGAAGCCCCAACTCAGAGTCATGCACTGGTCTATGGTTCTGGGATTACAGATGAGTCCTCAAGTAGGGGAGAAGAATCAATAATAAGTTATAGTATGTTGTGATCAGTTTCATAAAAGAGGTATGAATAAAATATTGTGGACACAGAAGATGGGGGAAATAATTATTCCCTGGGGGAAATGAAAGAGAGTATACTTCTTTGGAGAAGCTGTCTCAATTCTCTTGAATTTAGAGTTTACTGGAGTCTCTGGATAGTGCAAACGGTTGGCACTCTCAGCTGCTAACCAAAATGTTGGAGGTTCTAGTTCACCCAGAGGCACCTCAGAAGAAAGACCTGGTGATCTACTTCCGAAGAAGCAATGGTTGAAAATGCTACGGAGCACAGTTCTACTCTGACATTCCTGTAGTTGCCATGAGTTGGAATCATAAGCTCTATGAGGACAAGGACCATGTCTGTTTTGTTCATTTCAGTATACCTGGGAGCTAGAATCATGCCTTGGTCAGAGTAAAGCACTCAATAAATAAAACTAATGGAGATGGAGCAGCTAGAATGCGTCAGGCACTATTGCTAAGAGCTTTTCTTGAGTTATTGCATTATGTTATAGGCATAATAGGCTTTATAGGCTCTGCAGGAGAGAACCAAGAGTTAGAGAAGTTAAGAAATTAGCCATGATTCCTCGGCAGAGGCAAAGCTGATGCTGAACCCAGCTCTCTATGATTCCAATTCCATGCTCTCAACCAGTAGGCCAAACTCACTCAGTGAAGAGAAGCTGTGTTGCTGCATTGATGACTGCTGTTGATACGATCATTATCCATCTGTGGGCTCCCTTACTCGTTTTCATAAGCACATTGGAGACTGTCAACAGCTGGGATAATTAGAACGGGATATGAGAGCATCTTTGGCCAGATGCCCTTTGGAAATAACACTGTACCAGTCTGTACAATGTGGAGAGCTTCATTCCATCCTTGAATTGTGTAAGAATTTCCCTGATGAACTGCTGTTGACCAATTGAGAACTGATTAGTCCTGGGGCATATAATGGCTGATCACACAGGGACTTTCTTTCCACCAGTTGGGGCTCCAGGTGCTGGCCCACTATTTGAAATGGCAACTTATTAGGAGAAGGCTAAATTCTGGTACTTGAAATGGTCATCTGGGAATTGCCTGCTTCAGAATCGTAGATGTACCTACTGAAAAATGCACATTCCTGGGCCAAACTTCAGGCCTACAGATTCATAATCTCCCAGATGATTCTTGTGCTCACTGACCTCTGAAAATAACTGCATTGTTCAGCTTTGGGAGATTAGAGGGGATGAGACTTCTGTTTCTAGGTTTAAATTTTTCTATTCCTACTTCTCAGAAGAGGTTTCTGATAGGTTGTTGCTGTTGGGTGCCGATGAGTCAATTTCGACTATAGCAACCCAGTGTGACAGAGTACAACTGCCCCATAGGAGTTTCTTGAGTGTAATCTTTATGGAAGCAGATCTCCAGTTCTTTCTCCCGTGGAGCCACTGGGTGGGTTTGAACCCTCAACCTTTTGGTTAGCTTTTTGGTTAGCTAAGCGCTTAACTGTTTGCACCAGCAGCATAAAAATTGACAGCATAAAAATCCCATGGCACCTTTCCAATAGGTGGTTGTTGCTGTGTGCCGTCGAGTTGATTCCAACTCATGGTGACCCTATATGACAGAGAAGAACTTCCCCATAGGGTTTCCTAGGCTGAAATGTTTACAGAAGCAGATCGCCAATTCTTTTCTCCCATAGAGCAGCTGGTGGGTTTGAACAGCCAACCTTTGAGTTAGCAGTGAGCGCTTAACCATTAAACCACTGGGGCTCCTTTCCAATAGATTAGCAATGCTTAATGAATAGTTGTCACACAAGGTTACACACAGGGCTTAACCTGAAGCATAAAGTCAGGTAAGAATTCTCCCTATGGGTTTGGAGAATCAAATAAAAGCCTTGAAAAAATTAAGACAATGTACTTTAAAGAGGGTAAGCTAGCCTGTGACTTTCGAAGAGGTGACTGAGGAAAAGCCCAGGAAGTCTTGCTTCAGCGGCACAGAGTTGCTTTCCTTGTAGTCTCCACACTTGGCTCAATAGAAGCCACACACCGAGGCTTATGGACTGGAACTGTCTGCAGATGTATCGCCTGCATGATGTTGAAAACAATTCTGAATCATATCTCATTTAAAAATTGGAAGTGTTCACGTAAGACTGGATTTCTGGCCTCTCTTGATAAACCCCCAAATGTAGCAGCGGGTACGTCTTCTTTTCTGAATCAGCAGTTGGTGAGATTTTAGTAGATGCTGTCTGTTGTGTCCCCTACGCCCGTCAAATTCATATTCCGATAACTCCATTTTTCTGACATTAATCCCTTGCTTTAAAATTTTTTACAACAGTCACCATTTACTGAGTATCCACTGTTTTAGGCACTTTTACATCATTCTTTATTTCATGCAATCTTCACAAGATTCTACAAGTTAGGCACCAATGGCCCAGCTTCGTATTTGAGTAAGCTGAGACCCAAGGCCACACTGATGGTGAGAGACAGAGTGAAGCTTCAAATCCTCATCCATTTAACTTCAAATACCAGTGTTTTCCCACTTGACCTGCCTTTCTCAAAATCAGGTACTGGTGGTCCTTGGGTTTACTCCAAACCACGGACGGAGTAAATAAGACACATCCTTCAGGAGTATCAGCGTTTCTCAGTTTGTGGCAGGAGATGCATTCTTTTTAGAAATTCCTTCCATCCATGCATCCATTCAGCTACTGTGTGCTCAGTGGATAATGAGTAGCTAGAGAGGGATGTTCTGCACAGAGTGGGGCCCGACATCAGCAGCGGTTGAAACTCCCAGGGTGATTCCAATGGGCAGCAAGGTTGAGAACCCCTGCTGTACATGAGCAGCCCATTATGCATCTGACCTTATTTCCTATTACTCCCCCTGCCCCACACTCACTTTGTTCTAGGTATACTGGCCTTGCTTCATCATGTCAGGCATACTTATGCTGCCGAGTCTTTACTCTAACCAGTCCCTTTCTGAAACTCTTCCTCTATACAGCCCCTTGTCTAACTCCTACTCTTTCCACTTTACTTTTCAATGAGGTCTATCCTGACCACCCTACTAGTACTGCATACAAGATTTTTGATCTAAGTTTATTTGTTCATTATTTGTCTCCATGCTAGAATGTAACCTCTATGAAGGCAGAAAACTTTGTGTATTCATGGACTCTAAGCACCTTGCATATGTTTAGAATTATCCAAAACTTAAGACTGTGTGACATTTTATTGTCATGCTGGAAATGTTGCTGAGGTGGTAGCCACTAGTTATATGTACTACTGAACACTTGAAATATAGCTGGACTGAACTGAGATAAGCTATAAAATACCTGCTAGATTTTCAGGGTTTAGTACAAAAAAAAAGTCTAAAATACCTCAAAATTTAAAAATACTAACATTTTGAAATATTTTGGATATATGGGATTAAATAAATTTATTTTTTTTGTGGGTACTAGAAAATTTAAAGCTACATATGTACTTGTATATTTCTATTGGACAGCACTAAAGGTATAAATTTAACATGGTATTCACTATTAATTAGGGCCCAGATGTCTTACAATCTATTAGTTTTCTTACCATGCCAACATCAACCGGTTTTGTATTAAACCAGTGATCTTCAGTATCCCTCTTTTAATTGAAAGCACAAAAATCCCATTTCTTGTATTATTGAATTTTGTCATCTTGTTGGTTCCCTTATTAATGAGTTAAATAGAACTTTTTGATGTGTGCTGTTTGGTGTGAGCATTACGTTATTAACATTTTGAGAATTATGTTAGCACTCAAATATCTGTTTAATGAATGGGGGCTGTTGCAGTAATCTTTGGGAGAGTCTTAGTTGAGGTACATACGGTCCCTCCAAGTGGAGACAGCCCTAACATGAGGTGCCCTACGATCAGAAAGGTTAAGAACCTTGCTCAAGGTGCATGCCACCAAGTGGCTTGAGTCAAGGCCAATGTTAACCCCATTAAAATTTAGCTGTTACTTTTAAAGTGCTTTTAATTAGCTCATAAGGATTTTCATAACTCTTGTAAACAGGTAGGACTTGATTTTCATTTTATCATACAAGTGGGCCCAGATAGATTGAAGCTTCTTTGAGTTTTAGGCTCCATAATAAAATTAAGATCAGAGCTTGAGTTTCCAGACCCCAGGTGATTTGGGGATATGCAGATGACACAAACTTGTTTGCTGAAAGTGAAGAGGACTTGAAGCACTTACTGACGAAGATCAAAGACCACAGCCTTCAGTATGGATTACACTTCAACGTAAAGAAAACAAAAATCCTCACAACTGGACCAATAAACAACATCATGATAAACGGAGAAAAGATTGAAGTTGTCAAGGATTTCGTTTTACTTGGATCCACAATCAATGCCCATAGAAGCAGCAGTCAAGAAATCAAACGTATTACATTGAGCAAATCTGCTTCAAAAGATCTCTTTAAAGTCTTAAAAAGCAAAAATGTCACTTTAAGGACTAAGGTGTGCCAGATCCAAGCCATGGTGTTTTCAATCGCCTCATATACATGTGAAAGCTGGGCAATGAATAAGGAAGACCAAAGAATTGATGCCTTTGAATTATGGTGTTGGTGTGCAGAATATTGAATAGACCATGGAATATCAGAACAAATCTGTCTTGGAATGAGTACAGTTACTATGCTCCTAGAAACAAGGCTGGCGAGACTTCATCTCACATACTTTGGACATGTTATCAGGAGGGACCAGTTCATTCTGTGGAGAAGGACATCATGCTTGGTAGAGGGTCCTTAAGTGAGATGGATACAGTGGCTGCAACAATGGGCTCAAGCATAGCAATGATTGTGAGGATAGCACAGGACTGGGCAGTGTTTCGTTCTGTTGTACATAGGGTTGCCGTGAGTAGGAACCAACTTGACACCACCTAACAGCAACATTCTAGGCTCCAATTTCACAGAGGCAGTCAGCCCCATACCTTTGGGTCTGAGGATGTTGTGCGCTGTCAATTCTGACTCATAGCAACCCCACCGGACAGAGTATAACTGCCCCGCAGGGTCTTCTAGGCTGTAATCTTTAGGGGAACAGATTGCCAGGTCTTTCCTCCCAAAGAACACCTTGTGGGTTTGGATTGCCGACCTTTTGATTAGCAACCGAGTAACCACTGTGCTACCAGAGCTCCTCTGAGGATATCCTCTGAGGATAGCTGGTGCTTAACAAACATTAGTATTCCTACTACAATCAGCATCAAACTATGCTTAAGATTTGGCAAGGCTTAAACCATAAAATCTTCGTGCCTCAAAGCCCACACAGCTGGGGGGCAGGACAAGTCAGAGGCTTGGATGCAAAAGTGGTATATTCCAAGTTCCTGAATGTCTTAGCTTTCAGTAGGCTCCTCAGACAGACCTAGGCATCTCCAGCAGCTGCCCTCGCCTAGCTTTAGACACAAGGACATAAGCCAACAGGCATGTCACAGTCTGTGTATACGTAACAGTCCAGGGATATATCTATGCCCCAAAGCTTTCTTAATAGCATTAGCCATTTGTTGGTTTCATTTTTTATCTTAAAATATTCTGACACACATTACAGAGATTAGGTATTTATCACAATTTGAGATCACATGCTTTTCGGTTAACGAAGAAAATGTTAGGAAGATACACTATTCTGGTCTTCCATTTTTTAGTCAAAGATCTCTTGAAAAATTCACTATTTGTACAAAAAATTACTCTAGGTAAGAAAAGCAAAAAGGTGAAGGTTTGGCTACGTTAACTTCTTCACCACCAACTGAATAACCATCACTCCAAAATTTACAGCTTGTAATACAACTTTTATTAGAAAAGTTATACATAACACAGCCATCAACTATTTCCAAGAACAATATTAAACCCGATAAAACAATAAAAACAAGACTAACAAAATGTGTAACGAGAAACTAATGACTTTTCTATAATCATTCAATTATCTACAATGTCTTTTTACAAACGGGGAAAATCCATGGTTTACAGGTACATCATACTGAAAATAAAGTTGCAATAGCAATTTTATACAATTATCATTCTCAAGAAACTGAATCATTAAAACAGTAATTACGAGTTTATAAATTTAAAACATTTCACATAATTTTACATTATTGGGTATACACTTAGGTCTGAGTTTCAAGTGATTTTTTTTTCCCACAAAAGTGCCAACACTTAAGCTAGAACTTTCAGTGTGATTTTGCTCTAAAAAGTTACGACGTTTTGATAACCATAATAGTCGCATAATTTCTGATGCTATCTGGTCTTTTAATAAAAAAATCTTTATTTGGATGTGTGTTTCTTCACTTAAATTACAGGAAACCGGGTATAGGATTTCTGTTGCAAAGCTATTAAAATAAAGTTCCAAACACAGGAGTGTGCAGCATTGGAAAAAGAGATCAGTACTAAAACTTATAACAATAAATATCAGAGAAGCCATTAGTTTTTACAGCATCATCTGCTTAAAGCCTAAGTCAACCAAGTGTATGATTTCCCATCAATCTGTATTTTTAGAAGAGGCACGGCAATTTCTATTTTCATGATCTGAATATTGAGACAAATATATCAAAACATCTTTTAAAAACTTTGATTTATAGCTCCTGGAAAGTTACAAAAATTTTTTTTAATCATTCTACTTAAAAAAAAAAAAGTGTTTCTGTTCATTTTGGAGCCTCATTAAACAAGATTTCAGGATAGTAAGATTCATGAGGGCTCAAATGGAATGATGTACAAAATCTAACATTTTAAACCCCGTAATTCCTATCCTTTTGTAGCTGAAAGGAATCAGTTACAACACAATTTCACATCCATCCTTGCTCATTTACAGAATTATATTTAGCACAGTGGTTAACAGAAAGACTGCCCGTGTACTGATGGAAAAAATTTGTTTTGTCAGAGACTTGCACCATAGTTTTTAATTAAATTGTCCAGCATTTTCCCAGACAATTTTATCTTTTCAATGCACTAATGGAGAACAAAGATAAAAATCATGACTTTCGACTGCTACTCAACATGCACCAATATTGCACACATCTGTTACGAACTGTTAAAATAATCTTCTGGGTCCTTGGGCTGCTCGTTTTCACCATCAGAACACAGAACAACCCATTTAAGTAGTTTCCTTTAAAGATGAAATTAAGAAATTTAAAATACTGGGGAAAAAAACGAAGAAAGAAAAAGGTAGAGACTTTGTACAGACAAAAATCTAAATTTTTCAAAGGGTTTTGTGTGCCCTGCACATGGGGGCAATTTGTACACACTAGTGAAATGAACACTAGCTATAATGCTTCTAGCTGCTCAAATGATGTGGAATCTTGGTCCAGGTGTGGCAATGATGTCACTGTATGGTTCTTCCTGTGTCAGCTCAATAGCTTGCTGCTTTTTAAGAACCAAGAAGCTGTAGAACTTTGCTGCAGCTTGCTTTCTGTTCGTGTTTCGACATAACTCAAGCAAACTGATAGATTCAGCTCCAGTTTTAGCGAGAGCTCGCTGAAATAAAACAAAAAGGGTGAATGAAATGAAAGTAACTTACACAGTAACATACTTTTAAAAGGATGCCCATTTTGGTTACTGGAAAATGTGTATCGTATATTCTGTTAAGAGGCTGGAATTGGACTTTTAAAACTGGAAGAGTCTTTTACATCAGTTCTTGATTAAACATTAGAATAAATGGTAGAGTAAGGTTGGTATGTGTCAGAATCGACTTGACAACAACGGGTGTAAGATTTATAAAATAGAAACATACTAAATTTTACACTTTCACAGAATCATTCAAAGTCTACATTCTCTTATACCATCTTACTGTTAGAAAATAAAACAATTGTTTTTATTCTGAAGCTCAGGCAGTTTGCTTTGCTAGTGGACTGAATAGTAAGTGATTTTCACATTAATCAGGAAAGTAAAGGGCTAAACCATATTATGATATGTCTAAGATCAAAGGAGAGTTTCTGGGTGGTACAAATGGTTAACGTGCTTGGCTGCTAACTGAAAGGTTGGAGATCAAGTCTATACAGAGGTGCCTCAAAAGAAAGGCCTGGAGATTCAAAATCAGCCACTGAAAACCCTATAGAGCACAGTTCTACTTGGACACACAAGGGATTGTCAAGAGTTGAAACTGACTTGACAGCAACTGGTTCTTGGTTTAAGATCAAAGGAAGAAAGCCCGAGAAATAAAGCTGTTCCAACACACACTGTTAAAATGAGCCATTTCTCTGTGCATCAAATGTCTTACAATAGTAAAATCTGGGACTTAATTCTTAAAATTTCCATTAAAAAAAAAAAAGAACTGTCCTTTGAATCCATTTTAGGAAGCCTTGAGCAACTTGCCTGGTATTTCACAGATGCTCAAGACAGCTCCTCTGTACCTGATGTATTAAGGCCTAGGGATAAGTGACATGAGGCTACACAATGATTCAACAAATGTAATGATTCAGCACATTAAAACTGCTCATCCTAAAGTAAGAAGATACGGACATACAAAGGAATTCCATAAAACATCACCACAGTTTTGCTTTTTAGGATAATTATGGGAAAGAAAGTATTTACTTGTGGCCTAACAGTTTGTTTAAAATATTTTAAAAATAATGTAGTTTTAGAAAAAGACAGCTTTCACAAAGGTATGCATTCTGATTGTAGTACATAACTTTGTTTTCATTTGAGGAAGCAATGCAAGTCTTTCATTAAGTATTTTTCTCTAAGACTACACTGGCATACCTGAAGACCATGAAGCATCTGCTGAGTTCTTTTGTTCCATCTTCTTTCTTCTTGATCCTGATCACCCCCTGAAGCATCTTCATCCTGAGTGAAAAAGACAAAAAAAAAAAAAAAAAAACCCAAAAAAATAGCTGATAAAAGACTACTCTGCTGCAAAATGAAACACTTCTATATGTCCTGAATGTTCTTAAATTTTATATTTTTGCTTATAGAAAATTATATCTAATAATCAGCCATCTAGTATGAACTTTGAAGTCTGTTTTTCTTAAACTGTGAAAGAAAGTCCTCTGTACCTTCAAGCAAACATTTGGCTGACTATATGATTCTATATTGCTCTGTAAGGATGTGGCCCACAGCCTGTTACTGGTTGGTGACCTATGGGTTACTGGCCTCTATTAAGATAAGGAATTTGTGTCAGAATATAAATAAACTATGACACTAAGCACACTATTTACTTCAACTGACTTGATTTTTTCTGGTAGCATGATTTTCTGAATGATTTATATTCCAGCAAAAGCTCCCAATCTCATTGTAGACCAAAGAACCCACAGAGAAGCAATGTTAAGTGAGTAGTACTGGTCAACATGTCTTTTTAAAAAATGGGCTTTAGCCCATAACTATTATTTTACTTGAGCCATCCAGCCATAGACCTGCCACCTACAGACATGATTGCTAAATGACATTCTGAATGCTGGAGCTAGCGAAGAGCAGCAGTTAAAATGTTCCCAGGTAATGGGGGAACAATAACTAGATTCCAAAGATCCAGGATTCAGCAGCATCACATGTAACAGGAGGCACATCAACTCTTAAATAATGTTTCAACACTATGTCTGATACAATGGTATACCCTAATACATCTAGTGGCTTTGGGGCTAAATTTTGATTTTAAAACAATCTAGTATTCATACTGAAGACAAGCACTAGGTAGTTATAAAATCTATATGGTTTACATAATGATAAATTTGAAGTAAGAATAGATGTTAGTGAAAATGTATCCTATCTATAACGTTTAGTTTTGGAAGAAATTTTAAAAGTTCAACGCTACCTGGAAGATACTTTATTTTAAATTTAAAAGCTTAAATAAAACATATGATACAGTCTCAAATTGAAAAGTCAGTAAGTTTTACTCTAAGTCTTATATAATAACCTCAATGATCCAGAAATAAGGCGAAAAACACCTTCAAGAGCCAAAACATGGCCTAGGAAAAAGAAATCAATTCCTAAAGCACCTTTTAACTTTTTAAAAAATCAAAGTCATTGAAGCCTTCACTCGGTCTATTTTCACTGAGTCATGCCCCACCCCGATCTAATTAAAACAAAAACAAAATCCACACAAACAGAAAATGTTTGGTTATCTGATTTCCAGGTCACAGACAGAGAAGAGGTTACACAGAGGCAGAGGCTAATAGCAATAAAGAACTGACCACAAGACAATAAAAAATAGCTATAAGCAATTTTAAAAGTGAACCAGGAAATCAGCAAAGGGGCAGTCCCATGTCCTCCAAAAGCCCACATGGGAGCCAATGAGTTATAGCACAGCATAAAATCTGATGTTCTTAATGACCTATGCCACTAGGAGTTTAAATCTGTTTGCATTCACACATTCTTCTCCTCTAATGATTAACATCAATTAATTTAGCTTCGATATGAAAAAGTAAACGAGCTGGTTGAAGACTTTTGCTAAATCTGGAATGGGAATTTATTCCTCAGGTATCTCTTTTATCAAGTTTCCCTACCTCCTCCTCTTCATCATCTTCTTTCTCCTTCTCCTTCTCTTTCTCCTTCTCTGGCAGAAGTTCTAGCTCTGGGATTAGCTGGCAGATATTTGGAGGCTCTTCTGGGGGCAGCTCAACAGGAGGTATTTCCATCTGCTCTACCTGCTGCGGCTTAAAGCAACACAAATAGAGCAAATTCAGACATTTTAAGGTTAGCTTCTTTTAAATATAGTTACTGTTTTCAAGATGGAAAGAAGTACTGGGATTATATTTCCATACTTTTCCTCACAATCAAAAATTCATTATAGTATGCACTTAACTGTTTTTCTTTTATTGTAAAGTTACATTAGTTTACAAAATTATCTATCATTATCCTGAAATAAAAGTATTCATTTTAATACTTATTTTGTAGAAGGCCAATATTTAAAGCCCATGTGAGATGTTTGCAAGAAAAACTATAAACAGTAACAACAAACAAAACCTCAACTTTCTGAAGCAGCATTTTAGAAAAAAACAAAACCCATAGACTCTATGGTAATAAGGTCGTTGGTGGTTTAGTGGTAGAATTCTTGCCTCGCACGTGGGAGACATGGGTTCAATTCCTGGCCAATGTACCTCATGTGCAGCCACCACCCCTCTGTCATCTGAACAGGTTTCAGTGGAGCTTTCAGATTAAGACAGACGAGGAAGAAAGGTCTGGTAATCTACTTGCAAAAATCAGCCAATTAATAGTTTGACCTGCAACTGATCGTGGAGATGGCGAAGTACCTGGCAGCGTTTTCTCCCTTTGTAGATGGGATCGCCATGAGTCAGAGGCCTACTCGATGACAACAACTATGACAATACCAAATATCTGAAAATAATTAGCCCAGTGTTGTCAGCCATTACTGCAAAAAATTGTCTTAAAGCTATTATAGAGTAACTTAAAATCATAAGCTGGCTTCTCAATAAAAGCGTTGGAACTCTTATGGCAGCAAATAATAGAAATAAGGAGACTCCATTTTTCTGGATCCACCTCATATATATCCTTCATCTCAGGTTTTTAAGATAAAAAGTTGAGAATACGTAAAAATAAAAAAAGTCTTTAACAAACTAGAAAAGTGATGGGGAACAACTCCCAGAAGGAAGGTAGTATTAGTCATCCACACACTACCTGTTCTCATTTCCATTCCTGAGATCACACAGAAAAATACTATTACTGACAACTCTTTACCACCAGAGGGCACAGAACACTAGTTCTTAAAACTGGGAAACAGCATTCTCCTGCCAGTAGCCTCTTAATGAAGGCTGAACCAGGAGCCTGAGGTTACCAAAATACCTCCCTTTGCTCAAATTTATTCTATAAACTTAAGGTTGGGAAGCCCTAAACAAGATCTCACTTCCTTTATACTTAAATTGAGTTTTCTTATCCTAAGTAAACTTAATGATGGCCAAAGACTGAACGAAGTAGCCAGATGTTGCTTTACTTTTTTTTCTATCTGACAAGCATATTCTCAATACTTAATATGACAGCCTAAAACCGCTTAGTAGTGGAAAAACTCAGAAATGTTTACTCAAGAATAAACCAGAGATAAGTTCAGAATCAGGTACCCTACATTAGCCAAGGACGCTTACTTTGGGACACACTGAAGCAAGAGTCTATTCAAAATACAGCGGTCTCCCAGAACATCTCCCGTTTAGAGCAGACTGTGTTCATATCCTCAACTGCCATTCTTCTTCTCTGAACCCATTCCCTGATGTGCCATTTTCTGCCTAAGACCAAGGTACTTCAAAAGGACTCCCTTGCTACTACCAGAAATGTAAAATGATTCTCTGAATACTCCCAAATACACAGATAAGACAGATTTGCTTACAGGCATCACAGGCTCTGGGTCAACTTGTCCGGCCTTTCGCTTAATTCCCTGAGGTGGTGGTGGGGGCATGGCTGACTCATCCAAGTTCGTTCTGCTAGTTTCCACTATTGACTCCTGGAGGCGGCTTGGCTCTTCCAAAATGGGCTCATCTGCAGTTGGTCATACGGAGAGGACATTAAGGTCGTAAATCTTAAATAACATTTTAGAACCATTTACTTTTGATGTACTAGCATAGTAAGACACAGGTATTTTTTCTAATGAGGAAGGTCAGATAAAATTTCACCTAAACAAAGATTACTCAATTTAAACAATATACTTAAAAGCGGGACCAAAAAACAAAAAAACCAAGCCCGCTGGAGTTGAGCCAATTCTGACTCATAGTGACCCTGCAGGACTGAGCTCATAGAGTTTCCAAGATTGTAAATCTTTACAGAATCAGACTGCCACATCTTTCTCCTATGGAGCGACTGGTGGGTTTGAACAGCCAACCTCTTGGTTAGCAGCCAGGTGCTGATCCACTGTGCCACCCGGGCTCTTTAAAGATGGAAAGGGGCCTTAAAAGGACAAATCCCATTTCTAGTCCAATGCAGGACAATCCTTTAGCAGACCGTGACCCAGCCAGTCCTGAACCTTCTGGAAACAGAAAGCTTTATATCTAGCAAGCCAATCAGATGCACTGCGTTTCCCTGTCCAAAAATCTGAGTACACTCCCTTATTCCTGATTTCTTTTAATTTGGCAATATACAAGGTAAATTTTAAGACAGATACTCATTTAAGCTGCAGGCAACTATTCCAACAGAACAGACCAATAATATCACGCTGCTGATGTTGCTGTTGCTGGTCTTCTCTGGGAACCTCTGGATTTTCAAATTCTTTGAGGAATTCATCCAAATTATCAGCCTCCCCTCCTTTCCTCCTTTTTCTAAGGTCTTCTGGTACAAGTGGTGTAAGACAGCGTGTAAAGAGCTATAGAAAAAATAAAATTAAAAAAAAAAAAAAAAAAAATCACACTAACTGGAAACATACCTTTTATTTTCCCTAAGTATATTTTTATAAACAAAGCTATAACCAGTGCAAACACCATTTACCATGCTTCTTTACTTAATGGTATAGTCACACCTCATTCCATCTTAAAGTAATTTTAAATATGGTTTAATATTAACTACAGCAATTTTAGAAAGTTGAAAAGAAATGAAAATTTTCTTATTCAATGTCTCATAACTCAGAAATAACACTAAGATTTTTAATTTATTTACCGGCAGTTTATTTTCATATCCACACAATTAAAACTCGACCCAACTAGAATCATATAAAACAGCTTTACATCATGCTTTTTTCACTTATAATTGTATGATAACCTTAATTATCATTTTATACTGGTTGTATAACATTCCAGAGTGGGTATATAACACACTGAACAATTCCTCTATTTTTCATTTTACTTCGCGTTTTTTCCCCCCACTGTAAACAATTTTGTAATGAACACCTTCAAAGAAATGGCTTTTTCCCTATTTTAAATTACTTTCTTAGGAAAAATTCCTTCAAAATGAGACTATTCCGTAAAAGAATACAAATATTTTAAGGACCTTCCAAATGATTACAAAACACGGCACTTCCAATAAAGAGCAGTTTCACCAAGAGGTGCTGCTTTGGAATATATTACATTTGGAATACAGTGAAATATTGCTTCTGTGTACACTTCCAGTTTAGACAAAGTAACAGCCTAACAGCACTGCTTCACTCATCAGACTCTCCTAAACCTTATTTTGGAACAGCCTGGAATCCAGAGATCAGAAAAGTGCCTGGAAGTGAAAAATTACTCTCATAAAGTCAGTGTTCTTTACTGTGGGAATAAACAGAATCCCTATTTTACTCAGAAAACAACACATATAGGACTGCAGATCTGATGCACGGTACACAGTACCAAAGCAACAGAACTAACCGTTTATTGTAAGAGGTTGAGGAGAACTATTATTAAGAATTTACGTGGTTTTTTAGTATAAGGAAAATGAATTCTGTTTTTTAGAATGTAGGTATCAAATATCACTATATTTCTACACAGTATGACAATGGATATTTCTGACGAGAATACAGTAGCCATTAAAAGATGTAACGCTCAATATACCGTGATTTAAGGAAGGAAGAAAAAAGTATTTGCCATAGAGTTGAAAAATATTTAACAAGGAACGATTCAAGCAAAGGTTTTAGAACTTTATTTCATGAAATGGTAAAAATTCTGCAAACTGTATTACCTTCAGTAGTCTATTATTCCATAAAGGCTGAGCAGGTAAAGAGAAAAGTTTTTCCACTCCTCCTGTCTCTTTCCACATCATCAATTTCTTGGTGGGCGGTGCCAGATCCAAAGTAGTAACAATATCAGAATAATCACTAAGCTGGGCTCTAATGGTCTTGCTATCCAACTCTTTCACACTGTCAACAATTAGCTTCCTCTTCCTCTTGGCTTTTGTTTCTTTGACTGGAAAGACAAAAGAAAAAATAAGGTCACTTTCTGAGAGGCCAGATGAAATATACACCTACTGTACTTGGTTCTGAGGAGCCCTGGTGGCACAGTAGTTAAGCACTCAGCTGCTAACTGAAAGGTCAGTGGTTTGAACCCACCAGCTGCTCCACATGAGAAAGATGTTGTAGTTTGCTTCCGCAAAGATTACAGCCGTGGAAACCCTACAGGGAAGTTCAACTATGTCCTATAGGGTCACTATGAGTTGGAATCAACTCAAAAGCAATGGGTTTGGGTTTTTTTTAAATACCTGGTTCTGACTGTATCTCCTGCTTTTCTATATGCAGACCTAACAGAACACTTAGGAATCATAAGGGTAGGGATCTGTTTTATAAACTGATGTTTCCCAAGGACCTACAATAGGGGTTGGTACACAGTAAGTATGCAATAACAAGGTGCTGAATGAATATTTATAGACTCTTCACATAAAATTAAGTAAAATAATGCCAATACATTTTGCCCATGTAGCTTTATACTGCAAACGCTATATATATCATACTTGATTCAGATGTGGGCTCAAGTCCTAGGTTCTGCCATTTACTAGCTATGTGAACATGAAGCAAAGTTAACTTCACCTTGCTTAAGTCTCCATTTTCTCGTTTGAATTAGGGCCAACCACCCATAGGAGCTGTAAAATACGTAGTATAGTGTCTAGTATCAGTTAAGTACTATAAATAACTGCAATCATTATTTCTACTGGAGAAGTTACAATTCATATATGGCAGTTGTACAAGCAGCCTGACGAAGTGAAACAAGTCCACGCCCAGTGAGATGGACCCAGAAGTCCCTCCTAGACACCTGTATATTCATTTCTAATTCTTACTATAACCTTGCAAAATAGGTAGCCTTATCTCCATTTCTTAAAATGAAGAAAAACACATGGGACTAAATAAAACCCTCAAGATTTCACTTTATCAGACATATTATACTCTATAGATTTTTATATATAAAACTTTCATGTGATTCAAAATTTGAAAGATACAAAAAGATGTTGCATAGTGATGCCCCTCTTTCCAACTCCTGTCCTCCAGCTACTGAGTTCCAATCCCTGAAAGTGAAAGGCCAAGTTCTTACACTGGCCGACAAGGTCTATCTTATCCCATTCAGGGATGCTGGGAGATACATGCCCCTGTTACATTTTCCGCCCCTGGAGGTTTACTGGCATGCATTTGAGCCACTTTAGTTATGTTCTAGTGTCGTGGCGGATACCGGTGCAACTGCCTAAAGAACAAGGAAGCTTGTCTGCACTATATGTGGAGTGTTATTTTTTGGGTGAAAATAACGTGGGGTGCACTTCCTGGGCCACAGTACCACGATGTACTGCATTTGTGATATACTTCATGGAACATGGTACTGATATGGCCTGCCTGCAATTGGTACCTCATTTTTTCAAATAATATAAAACTACCAACAAACAACAATTCAGCATCCATTCCATTAGTGAAAAAACAGGGCATCACACACACATACACAAACAAAAATAATTTATCCATGAAAGGATTATTTTAAACACTGCACTACACCTTATCCTCTTATTTTTATAGTTCTCTATAGTATTTGTTACTATCTAATATAACATATATTTTAATTACTTCTCACATTCCTCTAATTAGTAGTTAACTTCCACAAAGTTAGGAATTCGTTCATTATTAACACTGACTTTAGAATCTTTGATAGTGCCAGTTTAAAAAACAAAAAAAGCATTTTTAGGTTTTCCCAGATCGGAGCCCAACTGTACAGATCCTAGAGCTTTGGAAGACAACTGATTAGTCGATCTTATTCTTTATTGTACAACACCCCACAATATTTGCTAACTGTTACACACAAGGGAGCTAACATTCTGAGGACCACAAAAGACTAGCTATAAAATAGCAAAAAAACTGTTCTATACTTTTATATTTCACATCAACTTGTATAGATATTCCACAGGCTACTCAAATTATAACAGAATAAGGACTTTATGACACATGACTGTGACAAAGCAGAAAGAAGCTTAGTTTTCTAAAATGATAGCAGCAGATTAGTAGACAGCCAGAACTAGGATCTTATGTTCTAAGCTCTATAAATCAAAAGGTTTGTTTGCTCACCAGTGATATCAATAGGTTCCAAAGCAAATGCTTCTTCCTCATTCGGAACAAGTGTTGTCTGATCAGTCATAGTTGGCAATGGTTCAATAGGATCCACTGAATCAGGACTATCAGGCCCACCCACTATAAAAACAGAAATATGGTCACAAAATGCTTGGTAAAGTATGTCCTATAACGGCGGGGGAGGGGGAGGGAGATCTGTGAAATTGAAAGAAACCTCACTGGTACCAAGAAAGAACACTTTCTAGTTATGAAGAAGTCCCTCCAATGTCAAAACCAATTGGCTAAAAAAAAAGGGGGGGGGGACGACAACCACAGGGTTCAACACATAAGAGAATAAAAACTAGTAATCATAAGCACAGTTTTTAAGAGTATTACAGTTCATTAAAAATTAGAGCTTCTAGTCTTCTATATTAAATATCTTTTTGAATGCCATACAGTCATCCCACGTCTCACTGAACATTAAATGCTTACTTGATACGTTATCATCCTCATCCACATCATCATGTGCAGGCTGCTCTGGCAACATCACCCCCGTCTCAGAGAGAGTAGGGGGATCGTCAAAGATACCGCCATCATTATTACTAATAAGTTTGTCGTCTGAAATAGGGAAAGTAATTTAGTTGTAATTTGAAAAACAAATGCTAAAAAGAATAATAGCCCATCACTGGAAAAATAAAATTATGTTAAATGGATTCAATTTAAATCTTTATTCAGTTTGCATCAATTTCTCTGCAAGGTAGTTTATAAAAGTACAAAACACATATGAAAATAACTTCTCATTCATCATTTATATTTTCTAGTTAATAATCAATTTCAAAAATGTATTTACTTGGCATAGATAGCAAACACAAGTAGAGCTACTTTAAGAACTAATAATAGTTAAAACTCTGAGACAAGCACCTTTAAACAAAATGAGGTACTGTTACAACGTTTTAGGCTATAGTTTTACAGAAAACTTTTGACTGAACCAATTAGTCATGATCCAGGTATATGTACTAAGATATCAGCTCAAGACCCAGAATTAGCAACTACTTCAGAACATTAGAACTGAATAAAGAAATTATGTTAGAATGACCACCCTGTTGTTACCTACCTAATATGCCACCATCATTTCCTTCTCCAAAATTGTCATCCTTATATTGGTCTTCATATTCTAAATGGTTGATTTTCTCATTCAGGTTGCTGGTGCTTTGCTCGGGCTCGAGAAAGAGGTTAGAAGTACTAGTGCTTACTAACATGTCGTCATCCTCAAAAGCACTGCCTTCTCTCATTATCTCACGATCATCCATTCCAAAGTCGCCTGAACAAATTTTAGTAATTAGTTGAAAAAGGTTAGAGACATCATGGTTACAAAAGAAAACAGCTTATTTTGTATTACAATTATGATGTCACATTTCTTTACTGAAGTCTTACTTATCTCCTTGACTGTAAAAACAGTTAAATTTCATAAACTTAATTGATTCTTAATTACAAACAGCTGTAACTCTGGGGCAGGACTAACAAATTCAAACTTACATCCAAATTTTGGTTTTCCTAAATATGTTAGGTAAACCTAAATATTTATGTATGATAGATTCTATTAATATTCACAGAGTTAAACTCCCTTGTTATAAAGTGTTTTCATCAAGAAAAGAATTTGGCTTGCTGCCAGTTTTGAAAACCTAAGTTTTTGAAGAGTAAGAACAGAATGCAACCGTTCCAAAATGATTAGTTTAAAAGTAAGCATTATGTCAATGTTGGGACTTAAAACACCCATCAATATATATGCTCTATAACTATGTACAGAAAGCAGGAGTAGGCAAAGAATGAACTACAAATTTGGTGTGTAAATGGAAATGATGTTTAATATACCGGCAGCACAGCAAATCTTTTCCTTGATGGAAATGCATTAGATGAAATGTTAAATCTTTCTGCCAACATGAATGGAATATATCTGGTTTTCTTTTTGAATTTGCTAGTTGGCAGTGCCACAACGTAATTGTAACATTACAGCCAATGGCTAGTAATTGATTTCTCTATTACCAAAATCATTTTCTTGTAGAATACTGATGTTCCCAACTTCTTCTCTCATGGTTATCTCTTCCACTCTACTCTGGTTCAGGCTGAATTGCTGGGCCACATCAATGTCACTTTAAAAAAAGTTTAAAATACATTTTAAATGTAAGTCTCAAGTCGCACTGTAACGTATGTGTAAGGAAAAAAACACTCCGATTCTTTTTATAAGAAAACAAAACAAATACACACAACCCACCAAGGTTTAGGAGCTTTCAGATATTTAATACTAAATAAATTTCAATACACTCCAAGAATGTAAATAGCAACTTGAAAGTTAATTTAATTTGTACTTTAGTATACCTAATACGAGCCCCAGTGGCACAGTGGTTAAAGTGCTCAGCTGCTAACCAAAAAGGTCATCAGTTTGAATGCACCAGCTGCTCCGTGGGAGAAAGAAGTGGCAGTCTACTTCTGTAAAGATTCACAGCCTTGGAAACCCCATGGGGCAGTTCTACTCTGTCCTATAGTCGCTATGAGTCAGAACTGACTGGCTGGCAGTGAGCTTTTTTTTTAATACACAATATACCACCAATGACCACCAATTAAAATATGCTGAAATTACCACATAAAGCAACATGGTGCATAGAAGAAAAACTCAGAAATGCATGTACTAGGTAATAATAATACATGGGTTTTCATCAGAACCCTGCAACTTACAGGCTGTGTGAATTCTACAAAGTTACCTAGCTTTTCTGAGACTCTATTTCGTCCTCTGACAAATAAAACCAACTTTTCATCAAAAAACAAAACCAAACTCGTTGCCATTGAATAAATTCTGATATTGTTTAAAAATACTGAATAAAAAACAAAAATCACATAATGTTAAACATCAACTTGGAATGTCACTGGCCAAATCTAGAACTTAATACTTCAAAACAATCGATCAGCTTTGTTCAGCAAATAAATGGCAATGAAAATAAAAGAGGGAGGGAGGGCTATTATTATGAATTCTTAAGAGAGACTTACTAGACATATCAACCAAATGCAGCCTATGGACTTCGTGTAGACCCTGATTCAAACAAACTATGTGTCAACTGGGTACTTTTAAACACTTACTGGATATTGTATCAAGGGACTACTGTTCTTTTAAGATACGATATTATGGCTACATTTAAAAAACTTCTTCTATTTATAGGTGAAATAAAATATGTTATTTGCTTTAAAATAATCCAGTGGGAGTGGGGTGAACTGGGTGAACACAGATGAAATAACAGGGCCTCATATTGATAATTACAGAAGCCAGATGATGGTTTTACGGGGTTTATTAGCCCTTCTACTTTTTAGGTATGTTTAAAAATTTCCATGATAAAAGCTCATTAAAACAAAACAAAACAAAAGTGTGTAGATAGTGCCTAGCATTAACACACAGAAAATCAAAACAGGTCATAAATTTACTCTGCTAATTAGGAGTTAAGAGATTATTTCAAAAAGCAGAGAAATATGACATAAAATGGAGCATGGCATGAATGAGATAATAGGCTGATGTAGAGTGTTTCTTGATTATTAATTGTGATACCCAGTTACTTAGAAAGCTACAGTCACGTTCCCCATCACGGTGTTTAATAGCTGGGTTTTAAGGAATTACAAGGGAAACAACACACCATAGCACTACTCTCACTATAATGGCTATCTCTGTTCAACTTTCTTGTCTTTAATGTGTTACAGCAATGACCCTTTCTTGCTCCTCACACAAAGTTATCTCGTGCTTATTTACAAAAAGAACAAAAATTGTGGCTCTGATTATATCTTGGCCAAGATCACCAGACTTTAACATACCAAGTATATAGCATAGTACTGCATATGTACACTTGTAAAAAAAAAATCATGAAACAGTTCAAGCTTACTGATATCATTATGTAAAGGACATACCTGGACAACTATTCAGTTTACACAAGCTTTGGTCTAAATAACTCAGAATTCTCATATCTTAGTTGTGTTAAAGCTGACTTCTTCTACATGATTTTCTTAGACAAGAAACACTTTCTAGGTTATGCATTTCATATTTATAAACTAACCTAAATAAAAGCTTATACATTTAAGATACATGTTAACTCAATGTCAAAACATTCTAGGAAAACTATACATTTGGAAGCCAATAATATGTTCTCTGTAGACCAAGCCAACAATTAAAAAGAAAGAGAGAGACATACTCTAAGTCAGGCAGTGGCTGATCAAAGTCATGAAATTCTTCAGGTAAGGTTATGGCATTATAAGCTGCTTCCCGGTTTTCCTCAGGCAGGTCAACAACACCTGGAAAAGAAATGCTAAGCTTGAAGGTCAAGCTATACCACAGATTATTTAGGGCAAAGTCAGTAAAGTTTCCTAAGACTGTATTCTGAAAGAGTTGATAACATGTGTAAAGTACCTTGAAGCACAAGCACTTCTGTGTTCTATAATAAGCTGTACTACTTGCTTTACCAGAAAAAGTCAAAGCACTAATAATTATGTGTTAAGCTGATAAATCTTTAAAAGGTCCATGCCAACAAATATATAGTAAGTTTTCTAAATAAGCATGACATTTATAAGGGGAGAAGGAATGACAGCAAAGGAGTAACTTCAAACGTTCAAGCATTGACTTTAGAGGCTGGAATTATTTTAATTTTTCTTTATATTTTTCAAACTGTCTATAATACATATTGCTTTTAAAAGATAAAAGCAAACAAAAAACAAGTTTCTTACAATGTACCTAGTGGCCACAGATGTTAGAAATCCTTCAAGTCCCTTAGCATAACTGCAGCCTTTGCCGCAACATTTTGCTTTTAGATCTCCAAAATTTGGCTGTTCGTATGTTAAAATAAATTGAAGTACTAGACTGTAACCTAAGTAGAAACCATTGTACAGGACATCTCTTCTATACATTCAGATTATCTGAATTAGAATAAAATTTCACCACTGCTTTAAAAAAATTATAGAATGATATAAGAATTCAGGTAAACACCCTAGTAATTATCTACTCAAATGGAAGTGTGGCTGTCAGAATCCAATTCTGGAATCAATCATCACCTAAAACAAAGCAACAAAAACCTCAGAGAACAATTAATGAAAAGTCTCTAATTCAGGTTAAAAGTAAATCTGATTATAAGAGTACACTAAAATTATCCAGGAAAAAATCTAAAACCTTAAGATTTTCTTTTCTCAGCTATAAAAAAAAAAAAACATGTAACAATTAGTTTTCAACATTTCAACTTCCAGTAACTCAGTTCTATGTAAGTTGCTGAAAAAAGGGTTACAAGAAAAAGCCAACTGCACAGGAAGAACAAAAAAGGGGTGATGTTCCATAACCCCACAAACAGAACGAACCAGAATAAAGTGGGTTTGTTCCCTTGATCCACTGCCTCTCCAAGCCTTGTCCTATCTTTCATGGGTTCCTTGTATTGCAATCAAAACAAAAACATGCTGTTTTAGAGCATGTGTTTAGCAGTTTTCCACACCAAACATGAGAAATGCCAGAGTTGGAAGGAAAAAAAAAAAAAAAAAGCCCAACAATACCTGGCCGAAAAGCCATCTTTATTTTAATAAATGCCTCATTACAATCTGCAAGGAGATATTTGGCTTTCCTGTGATAGATTCGAACTACTCCCAGTAAGAGATGTCCTGATGTTCGAAGCGCCATCTTCACCTGTAAATAAAACACTAATATTAATCTAATTTATAAAATTAATTTTATAGGTTTAGAGATAACTGTACTTCAAAGCCTACATTTTGTGCAATTTATATGCTGTTTTTCCGTTATCTCTTTATGCCCTTTATGATTTATTTTGAAACAAAATCATCTATATTTTATTTTCCACTGTCTTTAACTGAAAATTCCCTTAATATTTCCAAACGATAGACTGGCAGTAACCCGTGAATTAACACAAACGTGAAATAGCTATGAAGCAGGTACAAAAGTATCCCACTGACTGTCATTAGCACACTATGGATATGGCCTACTTGAAGCCATAATCTCCTCCTTGTTGGCTAAATAAACTCTGATTTGGTTTGGGAAATGGGTATCTCCACACTTGAAAGATGCTTCTCTCATTCTTCTCTGCTAATGCTTGCTCTTGAGTAACCAAGTTCAGCCGAGTAGTAAGTGTAAAGTCTGCCAAGAGTTCCTGAGAAGGACTTTCCCAATAAAAGAATGTTTCCCTTTCCTGCTTTGTTGAGTAGGTAGAGCTTGGTCACCAGGTAACCCTGAGGCCAAAAGCCTGAGGACAAGAAGCCAATAAACTAAGAAAGGTGAATCCCTGGATATCATCACTGACATGCTGAACCAATCATAAACCTATTTTCAAACTTCTAGTTAAGTAAGACTGTTATATACCTTATTGTTTATGCCACTTTTCAGAGAATTTTTTTTAAACTGTGCTTTATATGAAAGTTTATAGAGCAAAATTAGTTTCTCATTAAACAATTAATATATATATTGTTTCACGACACTGGCTGCCAACCCTGCGATGTGTCAACCCTTTCCCCTTCTCAACCTTGGGTTCCCCATTACCAGCTTTTCTGTCCCCTCCTGCCTTCTCATCCTTGTCCCTGGGCTGGTGTGCCCATTCAGTCTCGTTTTATGGGCCCGCCTAATCTTTGGCTGAAGAGTTTACCTAGGAAGTGACTTAAGTACTGAGTTAAAAAGGTGTCTGAGGGTTTCTCCAGTCTCTGTCAAACCAGTTAAGTCTAGTATTTTTTTGAGTCAAAATTTTGTTCTACATCTTTCTTGTTCCGTCCAGGACCCTCTATTGTGATCCCCACTCTTTAGTGACTTCCTATTACTTGACTGAAAAGCATACTAACTGATAAAGGATAATGGTACCCATCTTTTTTCACCTGGAAATACACTCCTCGGCCTATTTTTTTCCAAGGCAGAACTTAGATCTTGATCAATGCTTATTGCAATCAAGTGTGTGGGGTGAAAAGCAGTAGTTGGGAAAAGAATGAGACAAGTAAGCACTTGACCTAAATAAAATGATCAAAATTTCTCTGGCTATAATATGAAAATTATTGAGGGAGTGAGACAACATAAAGTCAAACTTCCCTAGATAGTTTTCCAAATCATACCATTAAACTTACCCAGTTCTAAAGTAGCAAAAATGATTAATATAAGTTTAAATTATGATTAATATATGTTACTTATAAAATAAAATGTTACATTTTTAAGCTATAGGTATATGCTGTAGAACTCCAGGACCCTATTTATAATGACGAGCTGGTTCTACCATTTATGGCCATTTCACACGACTTATAGCATACTTTATGATGTTTACTGCTAAAAGTTCTTAGATACCTGAAATTGTAACAAATACGTGTTTATCTGATGATAAATCCCTCACGCAAAAAGTAATTTGCAATTAAAACACTGTTCCTATAGAAAAACAATCTATTTTTACGATGTGGTTTCAGGAGAGAAATTTAAAATTAATATTGACTGCACTTTCATCTAAGAAAGGAGGAAAAAAAATCTCTGCTCATCATTATCCTGTCAGGAATTAGCAACTTTCAAAAAGTGGTGTTTGTGCAAAGGCCTTCTTTCCGGATTAGTTTGGTGCAGAGTTTAGGCTGGGACTAGGTAAAATGTATGAAACTTTTGCTGTTAAGCTAACTCATATTAAGAGTCTAGGTATGATAAAGAGGAAAGGTTATATATTCATGGAAAGTTCTGCACAGGGTGTCACTGGCTGTTCCAACCAGGAGAAAAGAGAGGGAAGTAGAGGGAAAGGGAGAGGGAAAAAAGGGGGAAGAGAGAGGGGCAGAAGCAGCGTGGAGAGAAAGGGTGGGCATTTACAACTGAGCCACATGTCTGGTACTTGTTCTAGAACAACTAAACAAATCAACATTTCCCCACATGAACTGTACACCAAAAGCAAATATTAAAAATCAAACAAAAACTACTCGGCAACAGTTTTTAAAAATTTAATTCTTACACACACACATACACACAAACACACACTATAGTCTTTTACTTTATTCCTGAACCATATGCCTTGTTTAGTGCACACCTTCACACATTCCTAAACATAGGTCTCGTAAGATCAGGCTGTCTCTTATTTTGCAGTGCCCCTAACAAAGTACTCTGCACATATTTGAAAAAATTTGTAATCCTTTTCAGCTAAAGCACCCTCCGTATTTGTTTATGGATGTTAAACTTTAGCCACATGTATCAATTTCAAGAAAAGAGCTCAACTTCTCCCCTTTCCATTCATTTATCTCAGTAAGCATACCTATAAAAAGGAAAAAAAAACACCATGTTCTCTTCGCAGCAGTACAAACTGGTATAAGCTCTCCAGAGAGCAAATTGTTAACACATATGAGAAATCTTAAAAACAGGCATATCCCTTTGCCCAGCAATATTCCTGAGCATCAATCTTAACATTTAAGGATGTACACAGAGTTAGCAAGAAATGTTTACTAAATAATTCTTCTTAATAAAGAAGTTAGAAATAATATAAGCTATGCAAAAGAGAAGAAACAGGTTTAAAAAAAAAAGAACAAAAAACCATGCACAACACAACAAAAACAATGAATTACAGGTCCACAATTCCTTATTTGAAATCCTAGTGTCCAAATGTGTTTCCGAATTCAGAGTTTCTAAAATGTTATAAAGGGAATGCAGTGTGTATATATACCATATATCTACATATTAGTATTTCTATAGTGAATTTATGAATACCTCAGTTACCTTATCTCAGTTTGGGTCAAGTCTGTTTCAGAGATTTTTTTGTATTTAAATTCTGTGGATAAGAGATTATGACCCTGTACAATGCAACCATTAAAAATTATGACAGAACTGCAAACAGCTTTCTCTGAATGCAGTGTTGTTAAAATATATATATATACACAAACACACACACACACACACAATGCAGTTTTTGTGTACACACAAAAAAGAAAATTATGTGCCTACTACATGCATATATAAAAAGGGCACATCAAAACATAAGTAAAGGTTTCTCTAGGTGGTAGGATTACAGGTCATTTTTATTTTTTCTCCTTTGGTTTGTGAAGTTTTTGTTTCGGTAAAGTTTTCAAATTAGTACTGTCTTCAAAAGCATGTGGTACAAATGTCTTTAATACCAACAAATTCCATCAGTTATCACTCTAAAACTAGCAAAATTCCACACACAAATGGAAATTTTATAATTCACTCTAATTTCGAGCACAAACTTTCATTTCTACTTCAAACATACACTTCTCCACATACCTTTTCTGAACATTTCTCTGCTACGTCTCCAGCTTAATTCCTCTAAGATCCCCTCACTCTTCATACTTCTCATTTTTTAAAAAAAACACATTATGCAAAAAAAAAACAAAAACGACAAACCAAATCCATTGCCATCGAGTTGATTCCAACTCATAGTGACCTTACAGGACACAGCAGAACTGCTCTGTAAGAGTTTCCAAGGAGCTGAGCGCCTGCTGGATTCGAACTGCCGACCTTTTGGTTAGCAGCCATAGCACTTAACCACTATACCACCAGGGTTTCTGCACTACCCCAACTGACAATCTGCAGAAGTGTGGTTCCCAATGCTATGAACACAGTCGTGCTCTGGAAGGTTTTAACAATAGAACAATTTGTGTGTGTGTACGTATGTATGGCTATATATGCAAGGTCCAAGAAAGGACCTTTAAAACAGATGTAATTTTACACAAACACATATATAAATTATATTTAAGGATTTTTCTTTTATTTTGACATTAGTCCTTCATACTTTTTTGAAGTCAAAATGTCTGTTTTTCAATGAAATGGTAATTAGGTCTGTGTGTTTTAAAGGTCTTTTCTTGGTAAAACAAAAACTCCGTATTACTTTAAGTTACACTATTTGTGAAATCCAAGTCTGGAAACCACTGCTTCAGGACAGTTTCAGAGGATGTCAATAAAAGCTCCTCTGGGAACAGAGCAGTAAACAAAGCAATAAGGTTAAGGACATTCATGCGGCTTCCATTCCAGTGGGAGAGACAGAAATTAAGTCAGCGAGCTAATATCTAGGGGAAGAGTGTTCTTTAGAAAGGGCACCAAACCCAGTGCTGTGGAGTTGACTTTGACTCACAGTGACCCTACAAGTATAAGCAGAACCGTCCCATACGGTTTCCAAGGCTGTCAATCTTTAGGGAAGCAGACCGCCACATCTTTTTCCCGTGGAACAGCTAGTGGGTTTGAACCGCTCATCTTTTGGTAAGCAGCCAAGTACTTTAACCACTGTGCCAGCAGGGCTCCCTACAAAGGGCACAGCCAAGGGCAGAAGTTCTGATAGGGAAAAAGCTTGGTATCTTCAAGAAACAGCAAGTAGGCCTGAGAGGTAGAAGTAAAGTGAGCGGTATAGATAGTATCTGCCAGGTAGGTAAGATAATTAATCTGGCCCCTTGACCTCTTCATTAATGGGTCCTGCTGAGGTGTGGAAACCCCCTTGCAGTAAACAATTTGGCCTGTGGACCTGGTTTCTGAAAGCCTCACCACACCACCTGAGGCCAAGGAATTAGGGCTGACCAGACCAAGAGCGACCGCTTGGGGGCCCGATGCTGACTAAGCCTCAGGAGGCATGATGTAACTTATCATGGCTACATGGCGAAGCCAATAAAAGGCCGTGGAAGAGAAAAGGCTCACTGGAGCTTCCTGGGTGGCGAGAGCTAACACCGGCTCTTAAGCAGGTACCCTGGGAGCATGGAAGCTCTCTGCAGAGACCCCTCCCAGACCTCATCCTGTGTGTTTATATCCCTTCTCTTCTGAAGACAGCCCTTTCCTGGCACGTTGTGAGTCATTTCAAGAAATTACTGGACCTAAGAAACAGGAGGGGCTGTAGAGCAGCTGGGGTCTGGACTGATGAGGGTAGCAGGCTGAGATTTCTGTTGGATGCAGCTGGTGTGTGGATTGGGATTTGCTATCCACTACACAATCTGGCATCAGAAGTAGCTGATCTTAATCTCCCTGGACTGGTTTGACACTAATTTATAATGCCTTATTTTGAATAGTTTATAAATTCCTAAATCAAGAACACACACACACACACGTATAAAAACACCTAGAGAAGTCAAATAAAAAATATGTGGGTACTGCCCCATGTCATATACTTATCTGCCATTGAAATAGGTAAATGAAATTATCTATGCAGTCACAGAATTTTTAGAGAAAAAACAACATCAAACTGTCATCATATCAAATCATATCTACACTTAACCACCACAAGTATGGTTGCAATAAACACAGGTGCCTACCTAAAAGGTTGTTTTACAGAGAGAGTTCTATTTCGCATATCAATAAACAATTGGCAAAGTGAATAAAAATATCTGCATCAAACATACCTTGGGTGAGATGATACTCTCCACGCTGCTCTCTAAATTACACTCGAACACATGGGCTTTGGTTAGCTTCTTATCCCAATGGGCCGCTAGCCAAATTTTGGCCAGAGGCCCTCTTTTACTGAGGACAAAATGCGCGTAGAACATTGTTCCGGTTGACTATAAGACAGCAGGAAACCTGAAGGGGGAAGAGTTAATGTAAGAACCATATGAAAATCTAAACATTTATTGAGACATATAAGAAATGTATAAAAGTATAATATGCATTTAAAAAAACAATCTATGGCTTTAATTTTGAGGATAAGATAATGTCTCCAAAATATTAAGAGCTGAAGAGAAAAGGGACAGGAAGTGTCAAATCACATTCATGTCCTGCTGTCATCTGACTCAAAATAAAAGCTCAAAGTTTTTTTTTTTTTTAAAATAAAAATTGCCATCAGAAAACTCTTACTCTTCTTGAAGTTTCATCCAGTGTTTAATTCCATTCCTATCCTAATTACTGACTGGATAAAAGTTAGAGAATATGTCTTTTACTTTAAGAAAAAAATGTCCAAGAAGAAAAACTATTCAGGCACAGATATTAACCAATCTGGAAATTTCCATTTTTAGAACCTCATTTAAAATTGAGATTCTTAGTTAAAAGCTTTGTACAATAACTGCTACCATGTGACAAGCACTGTGCTAAGCATTTCATATTCAACTAAGCAAAGGTAAGAATACGGGTTAGATCCATTTTATAGGTAGGTAATTTAGAAAAACTGAGGCTGTAAAAGGTGAAGTATTATATGCACTTGTCTACTTATAATTTAAATACTAAACCCATGACAATGATAAAAACTCGTTGACACTGAGTCAATTCCAACTCATAACGACCCTACAGGACAGAGTAGAACTGCCTCATAGGGTTTCCAAGACTGTAACATTTATGGGAGCAGACTGCCACATCTTTCTCCCGGCAAAGCAGCTGGTGGGTTCAAACTACCGACCCTCGGACAGCAGCCGAGTGCTTAATCACTGCACCACCAGGGCTCCTACATGACAATGATACATTATAAAACTTACCTTATGACTAAAATAATCTTAGCAGAAATATAAGCGTATTATTTACATTCTATTTTTCTTTCAGCAAGTCAATGTATTAATACATAACAAAAAAAGGCAGCTTGAAAAGTCCGGTTTGGAGGAAGCACATTAACTGCGGAAATTGACATTTAATATTATTTAATTTCCCTCTTTCATAGATTAAAACAAATCTATTTTGCCAACTGAGTATCTTTTCCTAAAATTTCCATATTAGAGCAAGACATACAAAGTATGCTTAAACCATAATATGTAAAAAGAACTTAATTTTTAAAAAACCCTTTTCCTTTTGAAATAATTACAGTCACAGGAAATCGCAAAAATAGTAGAGGTCTCATTTACCCTTCGCCCAGGTTCCCCTAAAGTTGCAATCTTACATAATTACAGTAAAATATTAAACCAGAAAACTGACATTGGTACAATGTATGTATGTAGTTCTCTGCTAGTTTATCACCTGTGTGGATTTGTATAACCACTACTGCAGTCAAAATACAGAACTATTCTCCATCGCCACAAGGATTGCTCTCTCCCGTACCCCTTCATAGTCACATCCACCCCTTGCTCCTTACCACCCATAAGCCCTGGCAACCATCTCTCTGTTCTTTGTATTTAATTTTGTCATTTCAAGAATGTTAAATAAATGGAATTATACAATATGTGACTTCTGGAACGGCTCTTTGCACTCAGCATAACACTCCTGAAATCCATCCAAATTGATCCGTTTATAAACACAGGCAGTCCTTGGATTACCAACACATTCTGTTCCTAAATCTGTCTTTAAGTCAAATTTGTACGTGTAAGTCGGAACAGTTAGGTATGGTTCATATATAACGTCAGTCAAATGTTTGTCTTAGTATATAGTGTACCTTTCTATGCATAAAAACGTTACAGAAACATACACTCAAACATCTTTAACATAATACAGTAATAACAATGTTTTTATGCGCATCTCTAAGTAGCACCCATTTGTTATTATGAACCATTGTATGTACCTTGAATTTATAATATAATAGGCTTTATGGGGGTTAGTTTGTAGCTGCAGGTTGTATATACGTGGGATGCTTGTAACCCGGGACCGCCTGTAGTTTGTTCCTTTTTATTGTTGAATAGTGTTCCACAGTATGGATATACCACAATATGTTCAGTCGTTCACCCACTGAAGAACATTTGGTTGTCTCATTTTGGCTTATTTCAAATAAAGCTACTATGAATATCATCCACAGACTTCTGGTGAATATACATTTTCATTTCTCGGGGATAAATGCCCAGATGTCTGACTGCTAGGTAGTATAATAAGTGTTTATTTAGTTTTTAAAGAAAATTTAACCCAAGTCCTATCAAAATTCTAGTGATTTTCTTTTATAGATATGGTGAAGGTTATCCTAAAATTTATATGGAAAGGCAAAAAACTAGAATGGCTAAAACTTGTTTTGATGAAGAATAATGTGAGAGAATTTAGTCTACCCATATGTGCAAATAATTTTTGACAAAGGTACAAAAGCAATTCAAAGGAGCAAGGATCGTCTTTTCAACAAGTGGTACTAGAGCAAACAGATACCCACAGACCAAAAAAGAACCTCAACCTAAATCTCACACCTTACACTGTAACTACCTCAAAACAGACTATTGATGTAAGTGTAAAATGTAAAACTATAAAACTTCGGGGGGGGGGGGATTTTGTGAAAAATCTTCAGGACCTAAAGCTTGGTAAAGACTTCTTAGACATGACACACCAAAAACAGGATCCATAAAAGAAAAAAACCAAATAAACTAGCCTTCATCAAACTAAAAACTTTTGCTCTGCTAAAGATCCTGCTGAGAAAATGAAATGACAAGCTACAGACTGGGAATCTATGACACGACATACCTGACAAGGACTTCATTTAAAATATATAAAGCTCTCAAAACTCAAGAGTTAAAAAAAAATCCAATTAGAAAACTGGCAAAAGATATTTTAAAAACATGTCACAAGGGCGAATAAGACCATGAAGAGATGTTCAACATCATTAGCCATTAGTGAAATGCAAATTAAGACCAGAATATCACCACAGACCTATTAATACCAAATACCAAACCCTTTGCCACTGATTGCAACTCGTAACGACCCTATAGGACAGAGAAGAACTGCCTTACAGGGTTTCCAAGGCTGTAATCTTTACAGAAGCAGACTGACACATCTTTCTCCCATGGAGAGGCTGGTGCATTTGAACTGCTGACCTTCTGGTTAGCAGCCATGCCTTAACTACTTTGCCACCAGGGCTCCCCAACCCAAAGACAAACCTCACTGCTGTAGAGTCTATTCTGACTCCTATCTTTAACAGTAGCATTCATTACCAAATGCTGGTAAGGATACAGAGAAACTAGGTATCTCATATACCGCTGGTGGGAACGTAAAATTTCTTTTGCAAGCTTTAAATTTTATAAAGTCAGGGGAAGTAAGTTAACATTAACTTTCATGTTTTCATAGAGACTGTAAACTTTTCTAAAACAAGAACATTGTTTACTGTACTTTCAATTAAAAACTGTGCCCATTCTTTCCCACGGTGTACAGAAAAAATGTATTAGTTAAACATATCACAGGCAAGAGATTTCATGCCTGTCAAAAGCATCTGGGAGAATGAGAGGCAGTATTTCAAGTGTAATGCAATCAAGTTGTCTCATCTCCATTTTCCATCACTTAATGGCAGAATCCTGAAATTCTCATTTTCTGAACAAATGCTCCCAAACAAAAAACAAAACAAAAACCCGGGTGCTGTTGAGTCAACCCTGACTCATGGCGACCCATGTTTATCAGAATAAAACTGTACTCCACAGGGTTTTCAATGGCTATGATCTTTCAGAAGTAGAATGCCAGGCCTTTTTTCGGACAAGCCTCTGGGTGGATTTGAACCACCACCCTTTTGGTCAGCACTCGAGCTTAACCATTTGGGCCACCCAGGGAATCTTCACTCCCAGGGGGTCACTAATTCACACTAGGACCATTTTCTCAAAAGAAAAACAGGAGTCAGCAATTGCCTAATGTGAATTCTTTTCCTCAAATCTGGAATTAAGAGAAAAACTAAGGAATACTCTACTAGGATAAGAATTTACTCTAGGGTAGAGGTATTAAATAATATCTTAAAACCAAAAAACCCATTACTGTCAAGTTGATTCCAACTCACAGCCACCCTACAGGGCAGAGTAGAACTGCCTGATAGGATTTCCAAGAAGTGGCTGGCGGATTTGAACTGCCGACCTTTTGGTTAGCAGCCAAATGCTTAACCACTATACCACCACGGCTCCAAAAACTCCCTTATATGCCACTTGGCAGAGTTTTACTTCAAAATATGCTTTCCATAATCAAAGTGAACCTCCTATGTCGCAAACCAGTGTTTCTACTTCAAGCCTTAAAAATCTGTTAGCACAAAACTTAAACTGCCCTAGTAGTTGTTAGTTGCCCTGGAGTCGATTCCGAACACACGGCGACACCACATGTTTCAGTCTAGAACTGTTCCATAGGGTTTTCAAGCCTGTGATCTTTTAGAAGCATATCACCAGGCCGGTTTTCCAAGGCACCACTAGGTGTGTTTCAATCGTCAATCTTTCAGCTAGTATTCAAGCACTTAATACTATGAATAAATACTACAAGATTTTATAGACATCCAATGTGGCAGTGTGTTCTTAGACATCTAGTTGCAATATCATACATGACAAGCTCCAAGTTTCCTGTATGAAAGCAGACAGTTGTGCTCCAAATAAACATACTAAAAAAACTCCTTCATATTTAGCTCCTAGAATACTGCCAGTCACATGACAATTATTAAATATGTGCTTCATGAGTTAAGTAAATGTGATACACCAAGTGATTTCACAATTGACATATGTAAAAAATTCTGGAGATTTCAGACATTAAAACTACTGGCACTTCTCAACAGGTGTCAGTAGTTCAAGGCCAGCACTTCAGCTGCTGGTCAGAGCACCATGACTAAAATATCCCAGCTATGCAGAGGCAAAAGATTCCTAAACGGATGCCTTCTTGGCACGGGGGTGGGGGATAATTAAAGCAGAGTGGTGCTAAAATCAATCTGGGAAACGATTAGCAAGAGGAAATTACCCTAATAACTAGAGGAATGCAGAGGAACAGTGGTGGATCAACTATTGGCTTATATGTAAAGGCAAAAAGTACAATCACTGTTATCTTCTAAAACAAATGTTGCTTAATAACACCAAATTTTATTCAATCTTAAGAAAATAAAGGATGATTAATCTCTGGAGGTTCTGAAGACCCTAAATTCTGCTAATCCTCACAAAAGATCTTAGCAGAAACCCTGCATTTGGACCAGAGCATAGCTAAGCAATTTCCTGATTACAGAATCAATTTTTCTAAAGCAGCAGACAAGTTTTTTTTCCAACTGAGCCTAAGAAAATAATTTAAGTCTGATGTGAAATGGCAGAAAAACCAATAATTTAGAACATATCCAGGAATGCAAAAAAAAGATAATTTCTTTAAGATTATTCCAGAGTACCAAAGTCAAATTAAAGCTTGTGTTTCTACAATGAAGTCAGTCATTACTAATACTTCACTCAATCCTCCAGCTGCTCCTTGGAAACCCTATGGGACATTTCTACCCTGTCCTATAGGATCCTTATGAGTCAGAATAGACTAGACAGCAACAGGTTTAGTTTTTTTGTTAGGAAAGTGTCTTAGCTTCTTAGTGCTGCTAAAACAGAAATACCACAAATCGGTGGCTTTAACAAACAAACTTATTTTCTCAGTTTGTTGTTGTTGTTAGGTGCTGTTGAGGTGGTTCCGACTCCTAGCAACCCTATGTCTAACAGAACAAAACGCTGCCCAGTCCTGCGCCATCCTTAACAATCGTTGCTATGTTTGAGCCCACTGTTGCAGCCACTGTGTCAATGTATCTTGTTAAGGATCTTCCTCTTTTTCTGTGACCCTCTACTTTAACCGAGCATGATGCCCTTCTCCAGGGACTGGTCCCTCCTGATAGCATGTCCAAAGTATGTGCGACGAAGTCTGATCACCCTCAATTCTAGAGAGCACTCTAGCTGTACTTATTTCAAGACAGATTTCTTCGTTCTTCTGGCAGTAAGTTAGATAGTCTTCGCCAACACTATAATTCAAATGCGTCAATTCTTCTTCAGTCTTCCTTATCCACTGTCCAGCTTTCCCACTGCATACGAGGTGACTGAAAATACCATGGCTTGGGTCAAGCACATCTTAGTCCTCAAAGTAACATCTCATAATTTAAGAAGCTTAGAAGTCCAGACACAGGGCACTGGCTCCAGGGGGAGGCTCTCTCTGTCCATTGAGGGAAAATCTGCCTTTTCAGCTTCTGTGCCTTGGTTCCTTGGTGATCTCCACGTGGCATCTATCTTTCCCCAATCTGTGCTTTTCTCTGTGCCTAATCTGTTCTTTTTATATCTCAAAGGTTTAAGACACACCCTACACTGATATGGTTGCATTAACATAACAAAGAAAATCCTATTCCCAGATGGAATTACATCCACAGGTATAGGGGTTAGGATTCCTACACATATTTTGGAGGGACACACAACTGGATCCATAACACAAAACATGGCAAGATAGCGGTTGTAGAAATTGGTATGACCTTTTTGAAGGGCAATTTAGCAACACCATATGAAAATTTCAAACACTCATATTTCCAGCAATCAATACCGAAGATATACTTGGAAATGTATAATATTAGTAACAAAGAAGACAGCATTAGGCACTGAGCATTTTATGTTAATCCTCCACAGTCTCGTAAGGTGAATACTGTCCAATTTTGCAAATGAGGAAACTGAGGAAAAGAGTGGATAAGTAACTTGCCAAAGATTACTAGTATTTAATAGAAGTGGCACTTAAACTTCAGAGACCGCATTTCTAACTACAGCACCGTGTTGCCTTTCCAGCATGGCTTTTAACAGTAAAAGATTAGGAATAACCTACTTGGCCATAAAGAGGTGACTTTCTAAAAATTGTTACATCCACACAACAAAACACAATGCAGCTTTTAAACAATGACATAAAGCTTGTACTAATATGGAAACTCTCCAAGGTAAGTGCAGAACAACTGGAGTTATTTAAAAACAAAGAGGACTCTCTATATACATATATATTTACAAGCAGTTGCATCACATAAAATATCTGTGGAGTACACACGAAAGTGGTGACATTTGCTACCTCTGAAAAGTGGGTCTGCAGGGAAGGGGAGGCCTACTCTTTTGTACTGTTTGATTTTTTATATGTGAGGTATACATTAGCTATTCAAAGTAAAATCTACTACACTGGAAGTCAAGACACAATTCTGTTTTCCCATCAACTAGCAGGTTAAGCTATTTAAGCTATGAAGTTCAGTTTCCCTGACTATAAAAACCTGGAAGGTTGAAATTTGGTGATTTGCTAACTTTGGAAAACACCAATACCTAACTCAGATAAGACTGGAGCTATCTCTGTGAGGGGTGAAGGGGGGACTCTGGTAAAGAGGTACTTCCAACCTTACATGCTAGAGCCCCCCTCCCGTTTGGTTCTAACATTCTTTGATCAAGGGTTTTACAATCAGACAGTCCCACGTTCAAATCCAGCTACCTCCTTACTTGTTTCGTAATGGTGAATTAAGTTATTTAACATCTGAGTTAGCTTTCTCAACTATAAAATGAGGATGATATTCTCAAAATAAAGTTATGAGATTCAGAAAGAAAAGCATACCTAACACAGTGCCTGGCACACTGGAGATGAAAATAGAACTTCAAGAAAATCTCACAGCAGCACATACACCCGTAAGCATGAGCACGCCTAACAATTCTAACACAGCAATATTTAGACAAAAACAATTTTATTTTTCAAGAATCAAAACATTCCCCCTCTGAATCAAACTATAAAAAATGAAACTTCTCAGAACTTACATATTCTGTAAAACAGGAATTCATTAGGAAAAAAAAATTCTCAACTTTAAGAATACTTTAAGCGTATGCCGCTCTAAGTGGAAAGTTTTACTAACGTGTTGTTTTTATAAACACAAAAAGAAAATAAAGGTTATTCTACCAATGAAAAACGCTACGTCTATTAGTTATGAACTGTTGTCAGTCACGTCAACAATCTACAAACTGTTAAGGGATTTAATCATTGGATATGGCACATGTCCTCATCAGTGTCCTTTCTAAATTAGTTATTAGTTACCCCCAGCATTAAACAAAAATATTTAATAACTCTACAACTTAATGGAAAGCTTCTCCAGCCTGTCTCTAAAATTCTGCATACCTGCACAGCGCACTAGCATTTACACTCCTTTTAAGAAAATAGGATTTTTTTTCCTGAAAGCCAATTATTTTTAACAGTATGAGAGAAAATACTAACTTTCGCTTGCAAAGAGAAGTCGATAATAAACACAAAAGCCTTTACCAAAAAACCTTAAAAAAACGCCAAGCCCGTGTTTTTGAACTCTGGAGACAGTCTAAAAAATTATAAGGTGATTAAACAAACCCTCTAGCGTTTCCTTCTTTCAAACTTAAACAAGGCCGCTAAGTCTGGCAGCACAACCCGACAGTGTCACCCCACACTATCACAGTAGATCATTCGCAAGAAAAGGACACCAAGCATTTGTCACAAACACTCCTCTCCAAAGTGTTCTCTTGAACACCCAGTACCCTTAACCATTACAAAAAAGATTAGAAAAGTTAAGGGGAAAACCAATTATGTTAACTTCCTAAGAATCAGAAGTTCCCTTCATCGCGTATTCTATTGGTCTGTTCAATATTTAATGTTCCCAACGTAAAAATTTCCCTTAAGAAAAAAAAAAAAAAGGCGGCCGGGGGTGTGGGGGGCGCCAGCAGTCACTGGCGAGGGGCCTGGCGAGGAGAACCGCAGGGCCTGCATCTTCCAGACCCTACACCAAGCTCGGCGGCCGGTTGCTGCTCTTCGAGCCTGGCATCGCGGGCGCGGGGCACGCCGCCGCCTGCTCCCGCCCGGAATCCCGCGTCTTCCCAGACAGCCATTTTTACCGAGGAGTAGGCGGCCCGGTCACCAGAGCGGGCTCGTTCAAACCTCCTCCTCTCTCTCCCGGCCCGCGTTTCCTCCGCCTCCTCGGAGAGATCGGGGACCAGCTGCCCGAGTAACTAACTGGCAGAATGACTGCTTTTGTCGGTTTTGGAATGGACCAAAACCATTTGTTCTCGAACAAGCGATGATGCCGGCCTGGCCTGCGCGGGTCCCGGCCGCGGGCGGGTTCGGGGCAAAGGGGCCTGGGAGAGCGGCGCCACTGCTCCCGGCGTCCGAGGGTGGCGGCGAGGGCCCCGCCCGGGGGCACAGCGGGTGCTGCCTTCTCTCTCGCCCTCCGGCCCCCCAGAATCCAGCTCCCCGACGGCAGGACGGCGGGGAAGCGGTGGGGGAAGGGAGCCGAAGGAAAATAAGCGGTCGGCTGAGTTTCTTACCTTGCTCTCCACCGGGAGTAGGGCCAGACTGGGTGGCCCGGGGAGGGGAAAAGGGTTGGGGGAGGGGGCGGGGAAAGGGGGGAGCCCTTGTGTGGTGTAGCTTCGGAGCAGCTCCTGCCGCCGCCACAGCCGCCGCCTCCTTTCCGATTCACTCAAACAAACAAGATGGCTGCCGTTACGCCGCGGCTCTTCCTGCCGCCCAAAAGCTCGGTTCAAATCGGCAGGATGTTTACGGTCAAAATGGTACCTGTGCGCCTGCGCAGCCAGCCTAAGCACTGGAAGGCGCGGCGCAGGCGCAGTGACCACTTCCTTTTCTTTGGACCCTGCCCACTGCCTGTGGGGCCCGGAACTGAGCAAGCACAAAGGTGATTCTCTTGCCCAAGGGTCTTCTTGTGTTGCAGAGGGAGCAGTTTGCGCACGCGCAGTGCCTGCCTGTGAAGTGAATCGTTGGGTTTCGCTTTATTTTTGTGTTTGTTTTAAGGGAGAGAAATTTCGTTGTACAGTTTTGTGTGCACGTGAGACAAAAATTCATTTTAATGGTTCTACAGCAACGAAGCTAACATGAAAACTTAAAACTAACTTCACATAGGTAGTGCTTCATTCATTCAGTCAGCCTGGATCTATAGAAGGTCTTCGGTGTGCCACACAATGTGCTCGCTAGGCTCTAGGATACAACGATGAATACAATAGAAATAGTACCTGCCCTCATGAAGCTTGCAGATGATAGGGAAGCATCTTAACATTTTTGCAAGTACTTAACTTGTGCCAAATATAGAGGGAGATCTGATAGTGGAGAAGGAGGGGGAACGGGAGAGAAAGTGGAGGAAGTCTTCCCTCAGGAACTGATGGTGGAGCAGGGATGTAAAGGCTGACATGTTACAATGACAAGAGAGCTGGATGGGTGTTGAAAAGAGTTTCAGGGAAAGGGCACAACATGTACAAACGTCCTGTGGCAGACAGCAAGATGGGGATGTTGTTGTTAGTATCTGTCTAGTTGGCTCCAACTCATGGCGACCCTGTGTGCAGAGTAGAACTGCACTCCATAGGGTTTTCAAGGCTGTCCCCTTTCAGAAGCAGAATACCAGTCCTTTCTTCCAAGGCACTTCTGGGTTGATTTGAACGCCGACCTTTGGCTAGTAGGTCCAGCACTTAACGGTTTGTGACACCCAAGGACTCCTAAGATGGGGATAGAGGAAAGGAAGGAACGCCTGGATGGTTGGGCACAAAAGGAGGCTTCTGTGTTTTGGAAAGATCACCCTAGCATATTGCCACGGGTACAGTGAATGTTCAGATGCAATTGTTGTTCAGTTGAGGGATATATATATATGTGTGGAAATAAAATCAATATATATATGTAGATATGTATGAGGAAATAAAATCAATAGGAATTGGTGACCGATTCATTATGGAGGTGTGGGAAACGGAATTGTATGGATATTTCCTGGGTCTAGGGCCTGCAGAATTGGATGGACTGGACTGTAGTACCATCCACTGAAGCAAGGCATATGGATGAGGTCATGTGAAGTTTTATGTTTGTTTTTGTTGCTGTTGTTTTGCTTTTTTTGTTACCCATCTCAATGTCAAACTTCCATTTGCTCTTTCATTGGCCTCCTTACTGGTCTCCCAACTCCACTCTCCCATTAACAATAAAATTCCTTACAATAGGAAATTCAGTGTCTGCCACTTTAAAATAATCTGTTTAAGTGTTGTTCAACTGCTAAATGACCTCCTAAAACTAATCAGTTGAAAAAAGTCTCTTGTCAGGTTAAGGATACATTGCATGGTGAATCCTTCTTTGTTAATTTAACATTTCAGTTTAAATCTGTCTCAGGTTAAAACTGTGGTGGGATGGATATGCATTACCACTTCCTGTCTTTCTTATCTTAAATTAGCTTTTAGAGTTTTTTGTCTGTGGGATCATGTATATTTCCTCTGAATTTGAATAAGAACAATTCTGTTCTCCTAATTTCTAGTGACAAGTCTGATTATAACACTTACATCAACAGGCTTACTTTTTCTATAAGACATTTATTTCTCTACTCTTAGAGGATGGTTATGAACATGAGCTTTGGGTTCAAATTCTAGTTTTCTACTTCCCAGGTGTCCTACCATGTGCAATTTACCTAACTTCTCTGGGCTTCAATTTCTTTATCTATAAAAATGGGATAATACCTGCTTTTCAACATTATTGTAAAAATTAAATGAGGTCAGGTATACAAAGGGCTTAGCATAATGCTTGGAACTGAGAAATTATCCATTCAATGAATGGTGGATATTACTCTAACTCCTTCTAGCTTCTGAGTAATGAAATAGCTAGCAAGGTATGGCAAATATTTATCAAATGTTCAGCTTTTAAGAACATCAGTAAATATCCAGATACTCTCAATGCCCCATCCTGACAATATCTTACTCTATGCCTATTCTGCTGCAATCCTTTTTAGAAACAATTACTCTGTCTCACTCTCATCAGTAGTCAGTATGGAACTCCCATGGTACTATCACTTCTTTTCTCTTGAACCATTTGTTTCAACCCAATAGCTCTCTTCTCCTAGCCCATCTTTCCATTTTACGGGTTTTCACATAGTTTTTTTACGTACAACCCTAGCCCAAGCTGCACTGAAGACATTGGCGAAAAATAAGTCTCTAGGAATTGATGAAATACCAATTGAGATGTTTCAACAAATGGATGCAATGCTAGAAGCACTCACTTGTCTATGCCAAGAAATTTGGAAGACACCTACCTGGCCAACCACATTTGTGCCCAGTCCAAAGAGAGGTGATCCAACAGAATGTGGAAATTATCTAACAATATCATTAATATCATATGTGAGTAAAATTTTGTTGAAGATCATTCAAAAATGGTTACAGCAGTACATTGAATGGGAATTGCCAGAAATTTAAGCTCGATTCAGAAGAGGATATGGAACAGGGGATATCATTGCTGATGTCAGATGGATCTTGACTGAAAGTAGAGAATACCAGAAAGATATTTACCTGTGTTTTATTGACTATGCAAAGGCATTCGACTGTGCAGATCCTAACAAATTATGGATAATGTTGAGAAGAATGGTGTCATGGATTGAATTATGTCCCAAAAAATGTGTGTGTCAATTTGTCTGGGCCATGATTCCTGGTATTGTGTGATTTTCTTCTATGTTGTAAATCCTGCCTCTATGATGTTAATGAGGGAGGATGGGTGGCAGTTGTGTTAGGAAGGCAGGACTCAGTCTACAAGATTGGATTGTGTCCTGAGGCAATCTCTTGAGATATAAAAGAGAGAAGTGAGCAGAGAGATGGGGAGACCTCATACCACCAACAAAGCAGTGCTGGGAGCAGAGCATGTCCTTTGGACCCGGGATTCCCGTGCGGAGAAGCTCCTAGTCTGGGGGAACATTGATGAGAAGGCTGACAGAGAGAGAAAGCCTTCCCCTGGAGATGACGGCCTGAATTTGAACTTTTAGCCTACTTTACTGTGAAGAAATAAATTTCTCTTTGTTAAAGTCATCTACTTGTAGTATTTCTGTTGTAGCAGCACTGGATGACTAAGACAGAATTTGGTACTGATAGAGTGGGGTGCTGCTCTAACAGATACCTAAAATGTGGAAGCGGTTTTGAAACTGTGAATGGATAGAGGAGCATCAGTGGCAGAGGACCAGCAACAGCAGAGAACCTGCAGCGGCAGAGAAACAGCAGTGGCAGAGAGGCAGCAGCAGTAGAACAAGGAGACCACTGCGAGAGGGCGCTGGAGCTGACCCACGGAGAGAGCTGAGTGCCTGTGCGCACAAGGCTTCCTGGCAGAGTGGGGTGCCTCTGGGCACTTAGCAGTGGAGCTACAGAGCTTTGGAAAGCTTGCCCCAGCATGGCAGACGCGGGCGGACCTGAGGCTGGAGGAGCTGCGAGGCTAAAAAACCAGGAAGCAAGCTGAAGGGATAAGAAACACAAGAAGCTGAGTTGCCTCAGTCTCAAAAGATATGGCCAGGCCATGACCTCAGAGGTTTCAAAGGGTGGAGCCATGGCCTCTGGTGTTTCTAAGGGTGGAGTCGCCACTCAGATGGACTGGGAGAATGGTGTGCCTAAAGCCGAGGGAGCAGAGTTGCCTTCCCAGTGGGCCTGGAAGGTGGAGCTGAAGCTCAGGGCCGAGGGACTTCTACTCAGAATCCGGAGACTGTGGCCAATACCTAGAGTCTGGAGGGCAGGGCCATTGTTTAAATTGTCTCAGAGAACAGAGATTATTTTCAAAGCCTGGAGGGCTGATGTAATATGTTCTGCTGACTTGCTTGGTGCCTGTTATCCAGTTTCTTGCATTCACAATGGAAATGTCTAGCTTGTGCCTGTTCCGCCATTGTACCTTTGGAAGCAGATAACTTGTATTCTAGATTTCACAGATGAAGAGGAATTTCTGGATTTTGGACTTGAATTTCAGACTTTTGCTATGTTATGATGGGGTGAATATGTTTTCCATGTTGCAAGGATGTGATTTTTGGGGGGCCAAAGGGTGGAATGTCATGGATTGAATTATGTCCCCCCAAAAATGTGTGTGTCGATTTGGCTGGGCCACGATTCCTGGTATTGTGTGATTTTCTTATATATTGTAAATCCTGCCTCTATGATGTTAATGAGGGAGGATGGGTGGCAGTTGTGTTAGGAAGGCAGGACTCAATCTACAAGATTGGATTGTGTCCTGAGGCAACCTCTTAAAATATAAAAGAGAGAGGTGAGTAGAGAGATGGGGGAACTCATACCACCAAGAAAGCAGTGCCAGGAACAGAGCGTGTCCTTTGGACCTGGAGTGTCCATGCGGAGAAGCTCTTAGTCCAGGGGAACATTGATGAGAAGGCCAATGGAGAGAGAAAGCCTACCCCTGGAGCTGATGGCCTGAATTTGGACTTTTAGCCTACTTTACTGTGAAGAAATAAGTTTCTCTTTGTTAAAGCCATCCACTTGTGGTATTTCTGTTGTCGCAGCACTAGATGACTAAGACAAATGGGAATTCCAGAACACTTAATTGTGCTCGTGAGTAACCTGTGCATAAATCAAGAGCAGTCATTCGAACAGAACTAAAGGATACGGCATGGTTTAAAATCAGGAAAGGCGTGTGTCAGGGTTGTATCCTTTCACCAGACTTACTCAATCTGTATGCTGAGAAAATAATCCGAGAAGCTGGACTATACCAGGAAGAACGCAGCATCAGGATTGAAGGAAGACTCATTAACAACTGGCCTTATGCAGATGACACAACCTTGCTTGCTGAAAGTGAAGAGGAGTTAAAGCACTTAGTGATGAAAATCAAACAGTACAGCCTTCAGCATGGATTACACTTGGACCAATAAGCAACATCATGAAAAATGGAGAAAAGATAGAAGTTGTCAAGGATTTCATTATACTTGGGTTGACAATCAACACCCACAGAAGCAGCAGTCAAGAAATCAAACAACGTTTTGCACTGGGCAAATCTGCTGCAAAAGACCTCTTTAAAGTGTTCAAAAGCAAAGATGTCACTTTAAGGATTAAGGTGCACTTGACTCAAGCCATGGTATTTTCAATCACCTTATATACATGTGAAAGCTGGACAATGAATAAGGAAGACTGAAGAAGAATTTACACCTTTGAATTTTGGTGTCGGTGAAGAATATTGAACATACCATGAATTGCCAGAAGAACAAACGCAATATGTCTTGGAAGAAGTACAACCAGAATGCTTAGAAGGGAAGATGGCAAGACTTCATCTATGTACTTTGGACATGTTATCAGGACAGATCAGTCCTGGAGAAAGACATCATGCTTGGTAAAGTAGAGGTCAGTGAAAAAGAGGCAGACCCTCAAGAAGATGAATTGACACGGTGGTTGCAACTGTGGGCTCAAACATAGCAACGATTGTGAGGACGGCACAGGGCCAGGCAATGTTTCATTCTGTTTGCTAAGAGTCGGAAGCAACTAGAAGGCACCGAACAGCAACAATTCATTCTTTCTAGACTTTTCTTTGATCAACTTCAGAAGTGTCATGCAACAAATATTTTATACTTTGATTTTTCTTTAGTTAATTATTTTTTTTTTTAAATTCTGATGCAGCTTACTTGATACCTACCACATTAAAAAACAAAAAAGCCAAACCCATTGCCAACAGTTTGATTCCTATTTGTCATGGATTGAATTATGTCCCCCTAAAAATGTGCGTATCAATTTGGCTGGGCCCTGATTCCCAGTATTGTGTGGTTGTCCTCCATTCTGTGATTTTCCTACGTGTTATAAATCGTAATCTCTGCCTGTGGTTAAAGAGGATTAGGGTGGGATGTAACACCCTCACTCAGGTCATATCCCTGATCCAGTGTAAAGGGAGTTTCCCTGGGGTATGGCCTGCACCACCTTTTGTCTTGTAAGAGATAAAAGGAAAGGGAAGCAAGCAGAGATTTGGGGACCTCATACCACCAAGAAAGCAGTGCTGGGAGCAAAGCGTGTCCTTTGGAATGAGGTTCCTGCGCTGAGATGCTCCCAGACCAAGGGAAGACTGATGGACCACAAGAACCTTCCTCCAGAGCTGACAGAGAGACAAAGCCTTCCCCTGGAGCCGGTGCCCTGAATTTGAGCTTCTAGCCTACTGGACTGTGAGAGAATAAACTTCTCTTTGTTAAAGCCATGCACTTGTGGTATTTCTGTAATAGCAGCACTAAATGACTAAGACGTTAGTCATGGCAACACTATGAATTACTAATATTGAAATGAATATTCCTGAAACTCTATCTGCTTGCCTTATTTCTCTCCTACTCTAACTTCTCCTACTTATAATGTTTTCTTATGTTATAGAGAATCCTGTTTTAAAAGTTTAGTAGTTCGGAAAAACAAGTCTCCAAAATTGTGTGCAAATCTTAAAGAACTTTGCCACTATATGTTGGTTATCTGTTTCTCTGACAGTTTTTTTTCCCACTAAAAAAAAGTTTTGTATGTGTGTGTCATCATAAATAATATGATCTAAGAAGACCACAGCTAGTTTCCCTGTTGATGAGTGTCCCAAATCATACACATCGTCAACTATCTAGTCAGAAAGCAAAAGCAGACCATTTTCAACTGACGGAAGATTAAATCTGTAGTTTAAATCTCTCCAGCCATGGTTTTAGTGAAACAAAATCACAATCACTAAAAATTGCAAGACCAACGACTTCTTCGTTGCAAATACCTTTTTCCACCAACATAAATGGCAACTATACACATGGACCTTGCCGGATGGAATACAACTAGTTCCTTAAACTTGGTACATTTGATTCTTTTGAACAAAGAATATGTTCTGTTCCAGCTTGGAGTCCCATCCTATTATCATACCCATTCATCTCCTTGTACTAAATAAAATGTCAAGATAAATTGTCTTGTTGCAGAAGTTAGCTGTAGTGTAGTGTAAAGAAAATGCCTTTTAAAATCAGAAGCTGTGGATTTGAGTCTTTGCTTTGCCATTTAACTGCAGTTGCACCTTGGGAAACCATCTCACTTTGCTCTGTGATAGGCTGATAACACTAGCTCTGCTATCTGGAAATACTTATTTGATGAATGTGCATTGGAGAGTAATGTTTTGATCAAAAGGGGAATGCATTTTAAGGACGTAGTTCATAGTCAAAACACCATAACTAGACAGCAATTGTATAAGAAGCAGAAGGATTGAGGACAAAACATCATTATTTGATATATCAATTCTTAATACATTAGATATTAAGTAATTAAGTGATGACGGTGTGTGAGAGAGGACTTTGTAAGCCTTAGAATGGTAGATCATCTATATTCATATGTTCAGCTTCAGACAGAAGTTGTGGCATTTGAGTTATGGCTGTGCTCTGGAGGGCCTGCAAATATCACCTTCAAGGTTGGTCCAAGGGTCTGCTCAGGCAGATAAGTGTCAACAAGAACAGTCACCAGAACTCAGGAGTTGGCCCCAGGGGTGCTGGAAGGAGAGCGTCTCTGGGTCAGATGGGAAAGTGAATTTGTCAAGGACTAAGGTTGAGATGAAGGAGGCGTGGTGGCACAATGGTTAAGCGCTGGGCTGCCCACCTACCGAGGAGATCTGCAGGAGCAAGATCAGGTGATCTGCTTCTGAAAGATTACAGCCAAGAAACCCCTATGGGGCAGTTCTATTCTGTCACATGGTGTTACCAGGAGTCAGAATCAACTGGACAGCCTCCAGCAACAAGGTTGAGATGAGCAAGCCACAGAGGCAGAAGCTGGATCAGGGTCTGTGTTAATCACCTGGACTTTTCTTAGAAAGTTTCATTATGCTAACAACTGCCCGGTGAGCAGTAAGCCCATTAGAGTCAGAGAAGCATCACTCTATGCACTCCTGCCATGATAATAAAACCCCTGGTGGCCCACTGGTTAAGAGCTTGGCTGCTAACCAAAAAGTCAGTCATTTGAATCTACCAGCTGCTCCTTGGAAACCCTATGGGGCGGTTCTACTCTGTCCTATAGGGTTGCTATGAGTTGGAATCGACTTGATGGCAACGAGTTTGTTTTTTTGTTGTTGTTAGTTTACTTTTAGGAAAAGAATTTCAGTCTGTTCTGTCACAGTGTGAGTTTCTGTAATAATGCTAATAACTCACATATGATCATCGACAGGAGAATGATTTCCGAACGACATTGGAAGTCAAGGGCATTTTTAATTCTTTAGCTGGGAGTTTTTGTCAGTGACTATTTCAGTGTGTACCCTCTATCAAGCCCATCATCTCTTCTGTAAGCAGTACTGTGCCCTTGAGAATCATGGATGCTTATCCAAAAACAGATGATAGTGTTTCCTCTGAAGCCCTCTAGCAATTTAGAATGCAGGTATTTTTGTTGTTATAACATGATGTGCATTGCTCCCTTCATTCTGCAAAATTGCCTACTAAACATAACAGGACTAACGGGGAAAACAGGATTGGGGAAGATCATTTAAAACCTATGCAACTAACAAAACCAGTAACAATTCTAATAAAAATCTCAGCACAATTTAAAAAGCATGTGAAATTACCACTGAACAAGGAAATAATATATAGCAAATACAGTACTTTATAAAGAAGGTGAAGGTACCTGATGGAAGGGGATGTAAGGAACTGTAGAAGTTGCTGAGATATGAGACAAGGGCACGATGCACAGAGATCAGGGAAACCCATGCAGTAAGCACTTCCAAGACACAGCACTGGGCTAAACTGAGCCAAGAACATGTGGAGTAAATGGGCATCATGTACAGTACAACACTGGTAGTGTAGTGGTTAAGAGCTATGGCTGCTAATCAAAACCTTGGCAGTTCAAATCCACCCGGTGTTCCTTGGAAACCCCGTGGGGCAGTTCTACTCTGTCCTATAGGGTTGCTATGAGTTGGGATCCACTTGACGGCAATGGGTTTGGTTTTGGGTTTGGTACAATACTATGACCTCCGTGGCTCACTGCTCAGCTGTATTAATAAGCTCTGCAGTAACTTGGTGGGAGCAAAAAATTAATGTGCTGGGGGACAAAAAATCACACCTGAACCAACGTAACTTCCACGTCATTCAGGAATCATTCTCCTTTGTGAGAATCATATGTGTTCAGAGAGCATTACTACAGAAACTCACAATGAAACAGAAGAAACTGAGAATCTTTTTCTAAGACTAAAGTTGGAATTTTATCATCAATGGCATCCTGATCTATTCATGGCAGGGTGGCATAGAGTGATGCTTTTCTGCTTTAATGGGCTTACGACTCACCTGGAGAACTTGTTAATATGCAGGCTTACATTTAGTAGTTTGGGATGGGGCCTGAGATTGTGCTTTTAAAACAAACTTTCAGGTAACTCTGAGGCTGCTGGTATGTAAACCATATTGAGGAGCAAGGGTTTTTTAGAGAATAGATTTTGGAATGAAATGGACCTCGGTTTACATCATGATCCTTCCACTTAGTAGCTGTGTGACCTTCAGTAAGTTGCTTAACCTCTCTGAGGTTTTCTTATCTGTAAAATCAGGCTAATTTTATCTATCCCTTTAGGGCTGTGGAGTTCATTCCATGAGATACATATCTATAAAGCATTTAACATAGTGCTTGGTATACTGTTTGAGCTTAATAAATAAGTTATTATTTTAATATTATTGTGGTTACTGTTATTGGTCTTTGAATATCTAATGGTGTAATTATTTTCTTCAACATATTTACTATTCTTTTCTCCTGAGATCTACTAATCCTCTCCTTCGCTATTGATCTTAATTCGGTATTTAGTTCTGTGACAAGGACTGAGAATTGCCTGCCAATAGCTTCCTCTTCTTCTTTAGCTGGCACACAAACCAAAATCCAAACGTGTTGCCCTTGAGTCAATTCTGATTCATAGCACTTTATAGGGCAGGGTAGAACTGACCCATAGGGTTTCCAAGCCTGCAGTCTTTACAGAAGCAGAGTGCCACATCTTTCTCCTGCCAAGCAGTTGGTGGGTTCGAACCACTGACCTTTTGGTTAGCAGCCAAGCAGTAACCACTGTGCTACCAGAGTTCCTCATGGAACCCAGCTATAAGATTATGTTTCTCCCTGGTACGTCTAAGTGTGGCCAGATGAATATGTTCTTCTCTATGATATGTACTTGAAAATGTTATGTGGGTATTCTTAGAAGATTTATTCAAAGTAAGGGGCTCGCTCTTTTTATTCCTCCAGCCTTCTGTTTAGAACATAGATGTGATGGGTGGTGCTCTAGCAGCCATCTTGGAGCATGAGGACAGGGATCTGATTTAGAAAATAATATTGGAATCATTTATTCCCTCTCCTTGAGCATGGAGAATGTGACCCAGCTAGGGCTGGGCTCACAAGGACTCACAAGGACACATCAACTGGGCCCTGAGGTATAAAGACAATAGATAGGATAATCTTGGAAAATACCTTTCAGGGAATCTTTCACATAAGCCAATCAACCATAACACAAAAGACTTTCCACTCTTATCTTTTTCTATTAGCATTTAGTGAATAGAAAATTTGTTGGACCAATGAGGACCCTCCTGACTGTCATTACTGAAACCTGTACCAATGATTGTTAAGAAAGACAATTCAAAATGTAGGGTCGCGATTTCTAGCCAATCTGTGAAAAGGTAAAGCTTTCAATGGTTTTGCCCATTTGTAAGTGTTAGTATATACTGATGGCTCTGTGATATTTCCTTGGACTCGGGCAGACATGGCTCTGGCAGCATGGTTGTCCATTTCCCACTTTTGCCTTTTTGAATATATGTCGTATAAGACTTTCTTTTTGCTTTACTAAACGTTGTGATGTTTTCCCCCTACAACAGATTATACTAAGGCTAGTGGAGCAGTGAGATAGAAGAGACTAGGTCCTTAATAACTTTGTAGAGCTGTCATGTAAGCCTTCAACTGCTTATCTCCAGATTTCTTTTAAGTACGTGAGAAATAAAGTTCTGTTCTGTATATAGATATGTGTATATATGTATAAACCACAACAAAAACCGTGGCCGTTGAGTCAATTCTGACTCATAATGACCCTATAGGACAGAGTAGAACTGTCCCATAGGGTTTCCAAGGAACAGCTGGTGGATTTGAACTGCCCACCTTTAGGTTAGCAGCCAAGCAGTTAACCACTGCACCACCTGGGCTATATATATATATATGACTTGACGGCAACAGGTTTGGTTTTTTCTTTATTTTTTGATATGCATATATATATGTATATGGAGCCCTGGTGGCACAGTGGTTAAGAGCTCAGCTGCTAACCAAAAAGTCAGCAGTTCGAATCCACCAGCCAGCCGTTCCTTGGAAACCCTATAGGGCAGTTCTACTCTGACTTATAGGGTTGCTATGAGTCGGAATCGACTTGATGGCAACAGGTTTTGTTATGTTTTTATATATGTATATATAAATAAAAATTTTTCTGTCAAATGCTACTTTACTGAATCCTCACTGATAAATGCAATTACTTGGTTCAAGCACTTTCAAGATACAGGGGATACAAAAATGAATGTCTGTTCTCTAAGTAGCTCAGTCTTCTACGTCATTGTTGTAAGGTGCTATCTAGTCAATTTTGACTCATAGTGACACCATATGACAGAGCAGAACTGCTCATAGGGTTTTCTAGGCTGTAATCTTTACAAGAGCAGATCACCATTTCTTTCTCTTTGGAAGCTGCTGGGTGGGTTCAAACCACCAACCTTTTGGTTAACAGCTGAGCACTTAACGGGTGTGCTGCCAAGACTCCTTTTCTATGTCATACCATGTTGTAGGGGAAAAACATCAGCAAGTTTAGTAAAGCAAAAAGAAAGTTTTATTTGGCATATATTCAAAAAGGCAAAAGTGGGGAATGAACAACTATGCTGCCAGAGCCATGTCTGCCCGAGTCCAAGGAACATTACAGAGCCATCAGTATATATTAACATTACAAATGGGCAAAACCATTGAGAGCTTTATCTTTTCACAGATTGGCTAGAAATTGCGACCCTACATTTTGAATTTTCTTGCTTAACAATCATTGGCACAGGTTTCAGTCATGACAGTCAGGAGGGTCCTCATTGGTCCAACAAATTTTCTATTCACTAAATGCTAATAGAAAAAGATAAGAGTGGAAAGTCTTTTGTGTTATGGTTGATTGGCTTATGTGAAAGATTCCCTGAAAGGTATTTTCCGAGATTATCCTATCTATTGTCTTTATACCTCAGGGCCCAGTTGATGTGTCCTTGTGAGTCCTTGTGAGCCCAGCTCTAGCTGGGTCACATTCTCCATGCTCAAGGAGAGGAAATCAATGATTCCAAGATTATTTTCTAAATCAACCAGTTGTTTTAAGAATATTGTTTTATAATTTCATTGGGGAATTTTCTCTCCTATAGACTTCACTTTCAAACACCTTCTCTTTTTTTTTTTTTTAGATCATGCTGTTAAGTCTCCCACCAAATGTGTTCTTCCAAGTCTTTGTCATACATTCCATTCTTCTCTAAAAACACAACATTTTTAACCATAGAGGGAAAAAAGTTGAGACCTGTAAATCAATATCCATATAGCCAGATTCTCCAAAATCTTTCTTTTTTCTTTCAGAGTCACTACTTCACTATGAGGGATTGAATTCCCATCTCTATTACCAAGACTTGCAGACATATAGAAGCCCTGGTCAAGCACTCAACCCTATAGGGTTGCTATGAATTGGGATTGACTTGATGGCAACAGAGTTTATTCCAGACATGAGGCTCACTGGTGATACTTTATAGGCTTTCTTTGAAGGCAATATTTCACCGTTATTTGTCTGAAATGGTTAGCAATTGGTGGATTGAGTGAGTCCTGTAAAGCTCTATTATAGCTCTACTCCAAATGCTGCCTCCAAAATCAAACATCATGTCTCTTCAGTCATGTTATGTCTGTATAGCGAAGTCTGTGCACACCTCAGTGGAATTATTGGGGTACAGAATGCATGGATTACTCCTGGAGCAGAGTTTTCGAGTTAGTACCTTCTTCCTCCTTAGGATTCTATTGAATATCGGTAACCATGGCTGCTTCTTCGGATGTTCCAGAATCTATCACCCTTCATTGACAAAGTCCCATCTGCTATAAAACTCTTATGCACTGTGTACTTCTTGTGTGGAATTAATTGAATTTAATGAATGCTAAAGTGTTACTTCAACCACTGATAGGAATTTAAGCTGCAGAATAAAAGTTTTTAAACTGACCACACTCTTTATCCACTAACCAAACCAAACCTCTTACCGTTGAGTCAATTTCAACTCATAGTGACCCTAGAGGACTGAGTAGAACATTCTGGGCTGTAATCCTTATGGAAGCTGACTGCCAACTCTTTTTCCCATGGAGCGGCTAGTGGGTTCAAACCGCCAACCTTTTGGGTAGCAGCTAAGCACTTAACCACTGTGCCACCAGGGCTTATGGAAAGTCCAGTTCAAAAGGATAATATTAAGGAATTATTATTAATTATTTTAAGTGTGAATGGTATTGTGGTTATGTTTTTGGAAAACATCTTTACTCTTTAGGGAAATCCTGGTGGCGTAGTGTTTAAAAGCTATGGTTGCTAACCAAAAGTTCAGCAGTTCAAATCCACAGGTGCTCCTTGGAAACCCTATGTGGCAGTTCTACCCTGTCCTATAGGGTGGATATGAGTCGGACTCAATGGCAGTGGGTTTTTTTGTTTGTTTTTTTTATCCTTTAGGAATAGATACCAAAATATTTACAGGTAAAATGATATGATGTGTTGGATTTACTGCCAAATAATCCCCAAGAAGAAGGAAGAGTGGGTGAGGGTATAAATCAGACAAAATTGGCTATGAGTTGATAGTTTTTGAAACTGGGTAATTATTTTAATTTTTTCTCTACCTTTGTGTACATTTGAAATTCTCCATAATAAAAAGTTTTAAAAAGTAAAATTACTGAGATCAAGAAATGAAGACTAATTGTAACTTTAAGTGGATTTCTAAAGATTCACAGAATGTTTTTTAACCAGCGTTTACTATAAATCATTTGGAATTTGGTATATTTATAGGTAACCATCTGTTGTGGATCGAACTGTGTCCCCTCAGAATAGAAATATGTGTTGGAGTCCTGACCCCTATACCTGTGGATGTAATCCCAGTTGGGAAAAGGGTTTTCTTTGTTGTGCTAATGAGGCTATATCAGTGTAGGGTGTATCTTAAATCTACTCACTTTTGAGATATAAATGGAGCAGATTACCATATTTTATGCAAATAACGAGCATGTTATATGTTTTTTTCACCAACCATGCAACCCCTTGTGCATTATTTTCTTAGGCACACTATGCGTGTTATACATGGGCACGTTATTTATGTGGGTGCGTTATTTGTGAAAAATACAGTAGGCACAGAAGCAAGCAAGCACAGATGGGGAAAGACAGATGCCACAAATCATTGAGTTGTGGGCAATAGCAGGGTCCATTTCTCACACCTGAACACTTCCCTAAACATTGAAGTATTTAGATGTGCAATTTAGTCCTTAGACTGGGTATTCAAAATCTTGTCTTGGAACCACGATTAAAATAAATGTTAAAGGGTTTAAGGTAGGTCGCCACAACTGAAATCCAATGTCGGAGTCTTTCCTGATTCCTTGAACTTTCCAAAATAATACGTATTTATCAAATTTAATATAGTGGAATACCAGGCTTGGGAATTTGGCCTCACATCCCTGACAGTACAACAGATAGGTTACTTTATTTTGGAATCTGGTAAACTCCTGACATTTGTGAAAAACAAAAGTACTCCATGCATAATTATTGTGAACAACCTAGGAATGATGTGTCAGTCAGGGTCTAACCAGGAGACAGAAACCACTCAGCAATTTGAAGGGAAACTTTTAATATAAAGAACTATTAACTAATAACAGAGGGTTAACTACTAAGGGATAAAGAAAACTCTATAAGAATACAATGCTAACAGATATAGGAAACAGTCACTAGCTCTACAAACCCAAACCAAACCAAACCCGTTTGCTGTCCAGTTGATTCTGACTGATAGCGACACTATCTCTACAGCTGCAGCTAAAGTACCCAAGGAAGGAAAAAGCTGGTAACGAGGCCCTTCAACCCCAACCCTGAGATGCAGAGGCCATTGGAGATGGCGTGATTATGGATCAGTGAATGGCCGAGAAATTTGCTCAAGTACCACAGACCAGGGCTGGCTGAAACTGCGGGTGGGGCACCAATGAAACTAGCTGGGGATCAGCCCTCTGGGATGCCAGTGAAACTCACTGAGAGGCGACCTTCTGAGGTGCCCGTTAGACTTTGCAGTTGTGCTAGCAAGACTTGTGAGGGTGAGTGCCCCTGGGTGTCTTACACTCTTAGCTTATGGTCAAGTCCTGCAAGAGAAAGAAGGAAAAAGTACCGGGGAACCAGGAAGAGAGGCCCCTTCCTCCTGCAATGTCCCTCCAGTGCCCTCTACTGATAAAACGTAACATTGCGACAGCTAACAGCAGGAAAACGTTTACATATTCCAGCTCCTGTATTTGCAAAGCAAGACAAAGAAAGTTGGATTTGGAGCTGAGAGGCAATAAATCAATAACTGGCACAGATGGTGATTTGTGACTATTTGAGGAAAAAATCTGAGAAAAAGGAGGGTTCATGAGGAAAAATTTCAGAGGTAGTTATTTCTGCAATGGAAGATAGCAGTGTGATTACTTTGACGACAAGAGCTTAGTAATGTCTGAACCAAAAAACATGTAAGAATTAAAGAGTAGATACTTTAGGTGGGGCTAAGATGGCGGAGTAATCAGTTGCTTCTGGTGGACCCTCTTACAACAAAGACCTGAAAAAACAAGTGAATCGATTATATATGACTTAGTGACTTACGTATATATTGCCTGAACATCTAAGGCAAAGTTGAGGAACTGGACTGAGTGGCAAGGAGAGGGAAAGACGGTTCAGGAGCAGCGAGGAGTTGCCAGACCTGACCTGGCGAGAGCCTGAGCCCTTCAGGCCTCATCAGCTCATGCGTGAGCGATGAGACAAGCAAGCAGCGGAGCTCGGGAGGTGCATTTTCCGCACCGGGAGAGACCCAGCACCAGAGACTCTACTCGGCCACACAGAACCAGTGAGAAGCAGCCCTGGATTGGCGAAAGATAAAGACTTGCATACGGCCTACTGCTGGGATCAAAAACGCTCCCCTTAGGGAAAAACCTCTCTCCCATTTACCTCCCTGCTCCCTGCTCTGCACTGGGTCCCGGACTGGCTTAAGCAATTGCAGAGTCCCCTGGGCCAGAAGTAGGATCCATCGCAGGCCCTGAGCCATCCTCCCAGCCTTGGAGAGTGAACAAATTAACAAACAGGGAAAAAATAAACTGCTGGCTCCCCTAAGCCAGGAACCCAGGGTAGGCACAGCTCCTTTGCCTAGGCATAGGCATAAGGGATCCACGGACTTTGAGTGCCTTTCCCCCTGCATAGACATGTGTGGGCCCATTTCAACAGCGTAGGCCCTCATTACCACAGTGTAACAGGGTATATACCTGAGGTCTAACTTCAACTGTTTCAGCTGTGAAGTGGCAGGTTTGTAACATTTGACACTGCTCTGCCCATTAAGCAGGGTCTTCACCTACCCACATCAGGGGCCCAAGGATAGGTGGCTCCATTCACTCCACCTAGCTACCTGTGATAGGGGCCCAAGAAAAAGAGGTGTGTCCTAGTCCTTACAGCCAACAGCGTTGGGTGCTCATAGTCCAGCTACAAAACCTGCCCACCTACACTTAGGGAACAGGGACATGACTTCCTCCTGGACACTTGGGGGCAGCCATCAGCACCCTACCTTGCTCAGAGTGTGTCTCCCTGCTGCAGCCAGATGCCTGTGACTACACCAGTCACCCATGCCTATCTAGCACTGTAGGAGAGAGAGTAAACCACACACTTGGTGGCTATCTACCTGGGCACCTGAGCTGAATCCATACAGGAGGAGTGGGCAGACTCCTGAGCTCACATACCTAGTAACAGATCTAATCACCTGGTGACAGGACTAGAGCATCAAACGTGCCAATAATCAAACTAGCTCATATAAGCAGCCTGTTTGGCCATACCAAAGAAAACAAGAAGCTAGGACAGAGTAAGCAAACATAAAATAAATAAGTATAATAACTTATTGATGGCTCGGAGACAACAGTCAATATCAAATCACATAAAGAGGCAATCCATGATGGCTTCAGCAAGCTCCCAAAATAAAGAATCTACAAATTTTCTAGAGGAGGAAAATTTCTTGGAATTACCAGAGGCAGAATACAAAAGATTAGTATACAGAACTCTTCAAGAAATTAGGAAGGAAATTAATCAAAACATAGAACATGCAATAGAGATTAGAGAAGAGCATAATGACAAATTTAACAGGCTTCAAGAATCCATAGAGAGACAGCAACCAGAAATCCAGAAGATTAACAATAAAATTTCAGAATTAGACAACTCAGTAGAAAGTCATAGGAGCTGAACTGAGGCAATGGAAGTCAGAATTCGTGAGACTGAAGATAAAGCACTTGATACCAACTTATTTGAGGAAAATCAGATAAAAGGATTAAAAAAAAATAAAGAAACCCTGAGAATTATGTGGGACTCTATCAAGAGGAATAATCTACGAGTGATTGGAGTACCAGGATCGGGTCGGGGTGGGGGAGAGAATAACAGAAAATACAGAGAATTGTTGAAGATTTGTTGGCAGAAAACTTCCCTGATATCATGAAAGATGACAAGATATCTATCCAAGATGCTCGTCGAATCCCACATAAGGTAGATCCCAAAAGAAAGTCACCAAGACATATTATAATCAAACTTGCCAAAACCAAAGATAAAGAGAGAATTTTAAGAGCAGCTAGGGATAAATGAAAAGTCATCTACAAAGGAGAGTCAATAAGACTAAGCTCAGACTAGTCAGCAGAAACTATGCAGGCAAGAAGGCAATGGGATAACATATA
>NW_004443958.1:5211493-5212567 GCF_000243295.1 Trichechus manatus latirostris
GGTGCAGGTAGGCAGGATGTAGCGGGGAGATTGTTATGTGTGGAGCTAAGATGGATATGGGAGAGAGGAGAGAGGAACAGAAACCAAAAACATACAAACAAACAAAAAAGAATGCTAGAGGAGCTTGCCGTTGGAGTGGAGAGATGAGAGACTATGAAATGGAGAAAAACAGAAAGGGGAGGTGGAAGAAAAGAAAAGAATGAATAAATAATTATGAGAAAGGTTAAAGAACTGCAAAGTTCCCAGGGATCCCACCGGTGCAGCTATGAGGTCTGGGGAAGTCGCTCTCAGGTGTTGCAGTACAACCTGGCTAGAAGGCATAGAGGTATGCAACGCCAGGTATTCAGGGAACAGAAAGAGAAGGAATATACAGAGAGACAAGAAACTGAGCAATGAAGAAAGACAAAAAGGGAAAAAGAGGAAAAAGAAAAAAAAACAAATTAAAAAAACAAACAAAAAGAAAGGCCCCCAAGGAAACAACAACAACAAAAAAACCCAACATAAAAAGAAATGCCCTCAGGGATCCCTCTACACGTCTGTGGAAGCCGAAGGGGCATCTCCCTGCCATGCAGCTCAGCCTGGCCAGAAAGGGCTCCCAACTCAAGAAAAGGAAAAGAAAACAAACAAACAATTCAAAACAAACAAACAAACAAAAGCCCAGGGATCCCACCAGTGTGGCAGCCCAAACCGGTAAGCAGCTCCACACTCGAATGGAGCTCCGCAGCCCCTCAGGAAGAAGCAAAGATGGCGCATGGAGCCAGGTACTTGAGCAAAGGGAGGGGGAGGTGGCGAGAGGCAAGTAAGAAGTCAAAAGAAGTAGGAAAAAAAAGCAACACTAGCAGCCAACAAATGGCACTCAGGGAGCCAGCTAGTGTGGGCTGGTGTTTCTGGACAAGAGACTGTCTCCGTGGGAAGCAGAGGGGGCCGAGTGTGGGTGAAGAAGGGTAGAGAGTGGAAAAGCGTATATCACAAATTACTGGAGCTCTGCAGCCCCTCAGGAAGAAGCAAAGATGGCGCACGGAGCGAGGTACTTGAGCTAAAGGAGGGGGAGGTGGGGAGAGGCAAGGAAGAAAT
>NW_004443958.1:5212946-5274661 GCF_000243295.1 Trichechus manatus latirostris
GTTTTCTCACTCCATTTGGTGCTTGGCTGAGTTCTTTATCTCTTCATTTGATGTTTTAGGGTTTCAGGATTGTTGTATTCTCTGTTTGGCTCAGTTTTTTGGATCTTTGCTGTGGAGGGACGGCGTGGTGCTTCTGCCTAGAGTGCCATTTTGCCGGAACTCCCTAGAATACTACTTTTTGTCTGAGACAAAGTGATCTTATTGTAAAATCATTGCTTTGTAATTATATCATATATTAGTTTGTTCTTTGTAACATAAGGAGGTGGGCTGAGGAGAAAATTACACAAGAGACTTCTAAGAGAGAGAGAGAAAGCATTAGAGCCATATTGACATTTTGAGCTAGCTAGTTCCTTTTTGGGAGGGGCTGTCTTGTGCATTGTAGAATGTTTAGCAGCATCCGTGGAGAACCAGGAGAGTACAGGTAAAATTTTTTTTAGAAAGGGAATGATATGTAAGTCTGAGAATCTTCTACTACTCTGAGAGACAAAAAGGAGACAAAGCCAGTTTGGGGAATTATGGACGTCTCCAAATCTGGCTATTTCCATCAAGATAATGAGAAACTCAGTCCAGCCTTTTTGGTCTCATCCTCTCCAAAGCATCATGGGTTGGGGGAGGATTGTTAAGTTACTGTGTAGTTTTTATTGCTATTTATGGCTACAACCTGGATGGTTTATACTCTGAATAATTTTACAGAAAGCAATTAAACATAAAGAAAATGAATTGTTGCACATGGGCAAACATCAAAGGATAGGACATATATTCAATGGACAATGGAAGCAAACATGGATCAAGAACAAAGTTCTTTAACTATGTCCATCATGACAATGAGCTGCAACAATAGAAATATCTTCTCTCACTCATTCCACTCTAGATATAGAGGTCTCCTTGCTCTTCTTCTCTCGTTTCTAGAAAAGAGCCTTCAGATTCTTTGCAAATGCTGTCCTGCCTACCTGGGTTGCTTTTCCTTCTGATATCTACAAGGCTTACTACCTCACCCTCTTCAGGCCTCTGATAAAATCAACCTTATCAAGGAAGTTTAATAAATTATCCAAGATCACTAGAAATGTGTTTAAAGCCTGTCTTAGGCTGGGTTCTCTAGAGAAACAAAACCAGTGAAGCATATACATATATATATACTCATGAAACAGCACAGACAGGAAGCAAAAATTTTGCGAGTGAGTCATTAGGGATAATACTGAGTGGTGACACTCCTATCTCCACCCCTTGATTCCTAGAACTGTGAATCCTGGTGTTATGGGTTGAATTGTGTCTCCCAAAACGTGTGTCAACTTGGCTAGGTCATGATTCCCAGTATTGTGTGATTGTCCACCGTTTTGCCATCTGATGTGATTTTCCTATGTGTTGTAAATCCTATCACTATGAAGTTAATGAGATGGATTAGTGGCAGTTATGTTGATGAGATCTATAATATTAGATTGTGTCTCAAGCCAATCTCCTTTGAGATATAAAAGAGAGAAGTGAACAGAGAGTGGAGGGACCTCATATCACCAAGAAAGCAGAGCCAGGAGCAGAGCACTACCTTTGGACTCGAGGTTCCTTCATGGAGAAGCTCCTAGAATGGGGAATATTGATGACAAGGAACTTCCTCCAGGGCCGACAGAGAGAGAAAGCTTTTCCCTGGAGATGATACCCTGAATTCGGACTTCTAGCCTCCTAGAGCGTGAGAGAATAAATTTCTGTTTGTTAAAGCCATCCACTTGTGGTATTTCTGTTATAGCAGCACTAGATAACTAAGACACCTGGCTATGGGAGAAACAGCACCATATATTGGATGCTGGTTTAGAGCATATATGGCCTCCTGGAGAACATTGACCCAACCCTGCAAAATGTTGCCACTTAGTTTGCACCATAATTGTGTCTTTAGAAGGCCATTTCATCATTCTATCAAACCAGCTGCTTCAGGATAATGGGGGACATGATAAGACCAGTGAATTCCTTGAGCATGGGCCCATCGCTGTACTTCATTTGCTGTAAAGTGAGTCCCTTGATATAAGGTGATGCTGTGTGGGATACCATAATGGTGTATAAGGCATTCTGTGAGCCCTCCAATGGTAGTTTTGTCAGAGGCATTGTGTGCAGGGAAGCCAAATTCATATCAAGAGTAAGTGTCTATCTCAGTAAGAATGAAATGCAGCCCTTTCAATGATGGAAGTGGTCCAACGTAATCAATCTGCTACCAGATTCCTGACTGATCACCTTGAGGAATGATGCCATGTGTTGGTCTCTGTTGCTGTTAGTTTGGCATTCAGCAATTGCTGTAGCCAAGTCAGCCTTGGCGAGTAGAAGTCCATGTTTCTGAGCCCATGCATAACCTCCATCAATGTCATCATGGCCACTTTTTCATGAACCCATTGTTCAGTGATGGGAGTAGCTAGGGAAAGAGGATGACTAGTTTCGCAGAAAACATCATCCTATCCTCTTGACTATTAAAATCCTCCTCTGCCGAAGTCATCCTTTGGTGAGCATTCACATGAGACACAACTATCTTCACTTCTTTGGCCCATTCAGAGAGGTCTATCCACATACCTCTTCCCAATACCTTCTTGTCACCAATTTTCAATCATATTCCTTCCAAGTCCCTGACCATCCAGCCAAATTATTGGCTACAGCTCATGAATCAGTACACAATTGCACATCTGGCCATTTCTACTTCCAAGCAAAGTGAACAAGCAGGTGCACTGCTAGAAGTTCTGCCAATTGGGATGATTTGCCTTCACCACTGTCCTTCTGGGAGGTCCCAGAAAGGTGCTATAGTGCTGCCACTGTCCACTTTCGAGTAGTGCCTGCATAGTGACTTGGTGGCCCATGCTTAAGAGTTCAGTCTCTACTGAGGCTAAGCTACAAGCCAAAAGCTGTTTCTCAAAAAGAGAGTAGTTATCTGCAGAGGATGGCAGGGATTTGCTCCAAAATCCTCAGGGTCTGGGCTGAGGGGCTCGCCAATGACTCCAAACAGCATCTCTCTCTAATTGTTGATACTTCAAGCACCATTGGATCAGCTGAATCATATGGCCCAAGTGGCAGAGTAGCTTGCATGGTACACTGAATCTGTTGCAGAGCCTTCTCTTGTTCTGGGATCCACTCAAAGCTAGAAACTTTTTGAGTTACTTGATAAATAGGCCAGAGTAGCACACCCAAATGAGGGTTATGTTGCCTCCAAAATCTAAAGAGACCCACCAGGCATTGTGCCTCCTTTTTAGTTGTGGGAGAGGCCAGATGCAATAATTTTCCTTCACTTTAGAAGGAGTGTCTCAACATGCCCCACACCACTAGACCCCTAGAAATTTCATTGATGTGGAAGGCACCCAAAATTTTTGTGGGATTAATTTCCACCCTCTAGCTAGCAAATGTTTTACCAGTAAGTCCAGAGTCGTTGATACTTCTTCCTTACTAGGTCCAATCAGCATAATGTCATCAACGTATTGAACCAGGGTGATGTCTTGAGGAAGGGAAAGGTGATCAAGTTCCCTGCAGACTAAATTATGACATAGGGCTGGAGAGTTGATATGCCTCTGAGGTAGGAGAGTGACAGTATGTTGTTGGCCTTGCCAGGTGAAGACAAACTGCTTCTGGTGTTCCTTCAGAACTGGAATTGAGAAAAGGGCATTGGCCACATCAATAGTTTCATACCAGGTAAAAAGTGATGTGTTAATTTGCTCAAGCAATTAAACCACATCTGGAACAGCAGCTGCAATTGGAGTCACCACTGGTTAAGTTTACAATAAAACACTGTTATTCTCCCAGATTCATTTGTTTTTTGCATAGGCTAAATAGGCAAGTTGAATGGGGATGTGATGGGAATCACCATCCCTTTTTCCTTGAAGTCCTCGATGGTGGCAGTAATCTCTGCAATCCTTCCAGAAATGCGATATTGCTTTTGGTTTATTTTTTCCTAGGTAGGGGCAGTTCTAATGACTTCCATTTGGCTTTTCCTACCATAATATCCCTTACACCACTTGTCAGGGATCCAATGTCGGAGTTTTGTGAGTTCCTGAGTATATCTATTCCATTTATGCATTCTGGAACTGGGAAAATCACTACCGGATAGGTTCAGGGACCCACTGTGAGATGAACCTGAGCCAAGATTCCGTTAATAACCTGACCTCCATACACCCTCACTCTGACTGGTGTGCCACAGTGACGTTTTGGTTCTCCTGGAATTAGTGTCAGTTCAGGGCCAGTATCCAGTAATGCCCTAAAAGTCTCTATTATTTCCTTTTCCTCAAGGAACAGTCACTCTCATAAAAGGCTGTAGATCCCTCTGGGTAAGGCTGGCAGAAAGATTAATAGTATAAGTTTTGGCAGTGTGATGAGGTCCTTCCTTAAGGGGACCTGGCTTCCCCTTCATTCAAGGCGTTGTGGGTCTGTAAACTGGCTCCAGTCTGGGAAGTAGTTGAGGGACAATGACTCTCTATTTTGGGGATTCCAGTTAGACTGCCATTTGCTTGATCTAGAATTTGTCTGCTTGTACAGATTAAGCAAATATTTAGTATCTTTCCCATCTGTTTTCCTCCTGGGGATACCATGAGTAAGTAACCAATGCCGTAAGTCCATATGAATCAGACCATTCTGATTATTGCTTTGACTCTGCTGTCCATTATGGAAACCATGCCCACCTGTGTTTGTTGACTGAGTGCCACCACTTGGCCCCTACTACCATGGGGTCCAATCAGCCCCATTATAGGTAGGTGTCTGAATTCAGTTAGGACAGTTTCTACTGTCACAACTGACTTACGTTAAATAGCCCTAGCAGCAGTCTTCCAGGATGCTGGGGCTCCCTTCACAAATTTGTTCCTCACCATTGTAGTAAAAGGTATATCCTCTGGGTACTCCATGCGTGGGTCCGTGGGTCTAACCTGATAAATCCACTCTAACATGCCAACTTCTCTAAGCCTTTTGATACCTTCTTCTACAGTAGACCACGGCAGTTCTGGTATTTTAACTTTATTTATTGTAGGCCACTGTGTAATCCATGCTTTAGCTACCCGACCAAATAAACTATTAGACCCTTTCTCAATCTCTTGAGCTGAAACATGGAATGAGAATCTGTGCCTCGTGGTCCCATATCAATATACTCAGATGATGGTGAGCTGGATGCAGGATCCAGAGCAAGCAAGTGAGCTTTACCAGAAAGTCCATATGTCTCTTGGATGCAGGTCACACCCCTGAAGAAACTCCCCTTACAACTGATTGGCTGATCACATCAAATCACTTCATGGGAGATGACTACAGCATTACATAACTCTCAAACTACATTATTACATAATTACCGAATTTCATCATTACAAAACTGCCAAATCACCGAGAGTCACGGCCCAGCCAAGTTGACGCACAATCTTAACCATCACAAACTCTGACACTGTAGCTTCATAAGCTGAGCTTTTAATCACTAGGCTAGTGTTTATAATTTTTTATAATAATAATATTATTGATAATCACTTCACTGTCTTGGGCATTTACTATATTAGAGGCAGTGATAGGTGATAAGTGAAACTAAGCATGGGCACTATTTACTTACTAGAAAGAAAGAAAATAGTATACATTTATATATGTAGTATACATATATAATTTATTCTTCAATTAATCACATGTTATAGATACTATTATTATCCCATTTCACAGGTGGGGAAGTGAAACTCAGAGAGATTTACATATCTCTAAGTGGCAGGTCCACATTTATAGGTCTGTCTGACTCTATAATGCATAGGCTCAGCAGATAAACCAGTGTCCGTTAATACCCAGCTGGCTTTTGGAAATTTGGTTTTGCCAGTGGAGTTTGCTGCATCCTGCAAGTCTTTTCTAATATTAGCAGGATACCTTGGGAATAAAACAACTTTTTGCTTGAAGCCCAAAGATGGGATCAGAAAGCTAACATCTCCTTTAAATTGTGTGGTTTTACAGCACATCTAGTGTGGTTTTACAACTCATCTTAGATTTCAACCCTGATGACTTGCTTTATGAAATATGGGAAAGCAGGAGAAACCTTTCGGTTTTCTAATGTGGAGGTCCAGCATGCCAGCAATAACTTTCCATACTTCCATTAAGATATATGAATGCTTGCATTCATATAGTTGAGTCCATAAATTTATAGAAAATCATAATAATTTTCTTCATCTCAGAAGCTAGAAGTTTTCAAGCAGGAAAGCAAATTGACTTTCATGAGATTTTCTTAGTTCATTTATGCTGAGGAACATTTTACTATCTGAGGTTTTCTGAGTGTAACTCAGAGGCAAATGAATCTTTCACTTTTAATAGCACAAAACATCTAGGAGTTAGTTCTCATCTGTTAAATTAATAGTTCATGGAACTCAAATTTTTAGAGAGTAGATCCTAAATTCATTGTAGAATGTAAGTCCTTTTTCCTGACAGAAAAACCTTTGCTACTACGCATGAGATTGGTTTTGACAAAGATTGCAGTTTTCTCATTGATTTAATTAGGAGATTCTATTCTATTTTACTTTAAGAAGAGTCCCTATGGGATTCATTGAAATGTTTTTTTAACAGCTATATGATACAGACAAGAATTAGTTATCAGCTAACATCAGAGATTGTTGACTCAGTTACTAGACTTTCAGGCTGAAGAGGCTTAAGATTATGAGATACTTTTCAAGAACACTCTTCAGGTAATAAAAAGTGGACAATAGTCAATACAAGCTCTTCCCTTTATATTAACAATTTCATCTTTTGGAATTCAAGACAAATGATGAAGAAATACCCTATTAAACACTTTCTATAATAAATACTCTGTTAAACATTTTTTCAATGGAGAATTTATTTAATGAAAGATGTACAAATCCAAATGCAAAGCCAACATCCAAAACTATCCCCTTTCGTTTTAAGTGGAGTGCTGTTCTCTAGATGTGGTCTGGCCATCACAGAATAAAACTGACTGATCTCCTCTCTCGTTGTAAACTACTAATGGTGATATATAAGTGCCAAACGCTGTGCCGAATAAGCACGTACTGAATTTTAATTGCATTTGAAGATAGCCTGAGTTCATATCAGCTTTTCCTCTGCTGTATCCTACTTTTGACTCACGTTAAGCATACTGTCAATCAAAGCTCCTCTGATTTTTTTTTTTTCTTTTTTATTATACCTGGTGCTGCTAAAACCCTGTGGAAAAGTTCTACTCTATAACGTGTAGGATCATCCTGAGTCAGATTTGACTTGATGGCAATGAGTTTGGTTTTTGGTTTTTTTTGGTGTTGCAAAATCACATATTCCTATATTCGTGAAATTGCTTCTTACATTTATCCTTAATTAATCTCTTACTGGTGGATTTTTGGTTCATTTGGTTTATGTAAGTATTTTTTTTTTTTTTTCAGTTTTTCCCTTGTCAACAGTGTCATGTGAAATATTTTGGCTATATTGTATCCAAACAATTAGCAATAAATAATATTCATTAGACAGGACCAAGAACAGTCAATATCTAGTCATGTAGTTAGATTTGTTCTGCTACTATATGTGTATATATGAACCCAACTTTAGCATTAATGGACTCCTACAAAAAACTAATTCATAAACCAGAATGCCAATGGATTGATTTGTAATGGAAGATATAACTGCTGTGACTAATATAATCAGCTAGATAACATCAGCTGGGTAATACCAGCTGGCGTCCTCCTTCCTGTTATCAAGATACCTGGGACTCCAGCTCATTAATCAGTTGCTTCCTGAGAATGATATGGCAGAGCAAAATCAAATTGAATTCATGTAAGGAATATTTTCATCCTTTTGTATCCTATACAGATCAACAGGAAGTCTCAATTTACTGGCTGGTTGTGTTTCAAATGTCTACTTGTGTCTGTTTGTTTTTTGTTTTTTTTTAATCTGTACCGTATTTTCTCCAAAGAACAATGTTACCATGGTGGTTAAGTTCCCCGGCTCTGCCATAAAAACTTATTTGAGCTGCAAGGTGGATAAAACAATGTACTTTTAAACAAAATAGGTGGAATGTGGTAGCTGTGTCAAAAATAACAATTAAACAAAACAAAAACATTGAATGAAAAGTGGTTCATAAAATATTCACAAAAATTCTCCCACTTTCGATTACTCTTGTGTTAAGATGGCCCCGGTCTGCTTTCAACACTCTTTCCCCACCCTCCTGGCACACTGGTCATATGTATGAAGTGGCATTTACTCACTCCACTGTAATTATTGACTTATGTGGTTGTCTTCTTCACTAGAAGAATCCTTTGTAAACCATGGCTTTGCTAGCCAATGTTTTGAGATGTTAAAAACTAATAAACAAACACTTATCAGAGAATTTAATTATGAGCATGCTGCAAGGAAAGTCATGGAGAAGGTCGATCAATTTATACGAAGAGAGAATGGTTAGCTAGTCTTTGTTGGAACATAGAAAATAATATTTCCTAACAATCACTGAATGACAGTCAGCTGGGAGGGTAGATGACTGGTTTCTCAGGACAAGTCTTAAATTCATTAAAGTTTATCAGAAAATCGCTTATGAATTTTATTGTTGTTATTAGTTGCCGTCGAGCAGATTCTGACTCATGGTAACTTGTGTGAGCAGTTTTCAAAGGTGTGACCTTTCAGAAGCAGATAGTCAGTCCTGTCTTCCGAGGTGCCTCTTGATAGGTTCAAACCGCCAACTTTTCAGCTAGTAGCCGAGAAGTTCAGCACTTAACCATTTATGCTACCCAGGGATCCATGCATTTTATCAGGAGGGTTACTTTCTTCCCAAGGGGCTCTGGCGGCATAATGGTTAAGCACAATGGCTCTGTGGGAGAAAGACTTTGCGATTTGCTTCTGTAAAAATTATAGCCAAGACATTTAGGATAACCATCTTTTTTAGAGATAATGAGGTCTTATATCTATAAACAACCTCAACTGAAAAAATGTGGTTCAGTTCAGCCTTATTAAAAAACCCAGATTTAGCTTCCCCCTTATGGAGATCACAGGGGTGTGTTTATGGGGAGAGTACAGAGAGAGAATATGTGTGTGTGCGAGTGCTCACCCTCTCAGTCTATGGATACAAGATCAGGAAAACTGTGCCCTCAAGCACTATGATCATTTATGAAGAGGCAGATGTTGCAGAAGCATGTTGAAACAAAACAAGGAAGAATGTAAGTGTTAATGACACTAAATTTCAAACCAGTAAGGGCTAGTTCTTGATCATATGCTTGATCATATGCTACCTCCTGAAATGGTTGAATGTTGACCAGTTCTTTTTGGTACAGTGACTCTGTGTATTCCTTCCATCTTCCCTTGATGCTTCCTGTGTTGTTCAGTATCTCGCTCATAGAATCCTTCAATGCTGCAACTCAAGGCTTGAATTTTTTCTTCAGTTCTTTCAGCTTGAGAAATGCCGAGCCTGTTCTTACGATCAAGAACCAACGGTATTGAGGGAAGAAGTCAAAGCTGTACTGAAGACATTGGCAAAAAACAATGTTTCAGGAATTGATGGAATGCCAGTTGAGATGTTTCAATAAACAGATGCAATGCTGGAAGTGCTCACTCATCTATACCAAGAAATTTGAAAGACAGCTACCTGGCCAAGCTACTGGAAGACATCCATATATATGCCTATCCCAAAGAAAGGTGATCCAACAGAATGTTAAAATTATTGAACAATATCATTAATATTACATGCAAGTAAAGTTTTGCTAAGGATAATTAAAAAATGATTGCAGCAGTACCTTGACAGGGAACTGCCAGAGATTCAAGCCAGATTCAGAAGAGGACATAGAACAAGTGATATCATTGCTGATGTCAGATGGATCTTCGCTGAAAGCAGAGAATACCAGAAAGATGTTTACTTGTGTTTTACTGACTATGCAAAGGCTTCCGACTGTGAAGATCATAACAAAGTATGGATAACATTGAGAAGAAAGGGAATTCCAGAACACTTAATTGTGCACATGCAGAACATGTACATAGACCAAGAAACAGTTAGAACAGAACAAGGGGATAATACATGGCTTAAAATCAGGAAAGGTGTGCATCAAGGTTGTATCCTTTCCCCGTATTTATTCAGTCTGTATGCTGAGCAAATGATCCAAGAAGCTGGACTATAGGAAGAAGAACATGGCATTGGGACTGGAGGAAGACTCATTAGCAACCTGCCATATGCAGATAACACAACCTTGCTTGCTGAAAGTGAAGAAGACTTGAAGCATTTACTGATGAAGGTCAAAGACTACAGCCTTCAGTGTGGATTCCACCTCAACATAAAGAAAACAAAAATGCTCACAACTGGACCAATAAGCAACACCATGATAAATGAAAAAAAGATTGAAGTTGTCAAGGATTTCATTTTACTTGGATCCACAATCAATGCCCATGGAAGTAGCAGTCAAGAAATCAAATGATGTATTGCATTGGGCAAATCTACTGCAAAGAAATCTCTTTAAAGTGTTAAAAAGCAAAGATGTCACTCTGAGGACTAAGGTGCTCCTGACCCAAACCATGGTATTTTCAATTGCCTCATATGCATGCAAAAGTTGGACAGTGAATAAGGAAGACAGAAGAAGAACTAGTGCTTTTGAATTATTGTGTTGGAGAAGAATATTGAATATACGATGGACTGCCAGAAGAACAAACAAATCTGTCTTGGAAGAAGTACAGGCAGAATGTTCCTTAAAAGCAAGGACGGCAAGTCTTTGTTTCACATACTTTGGATATGTTATCAGGAGGGATCAGTCCCTGGAGAAGGACATCATGCTTGGTAAAGAGGGTCAGTGAAAAAGAGGAAGACACTCAATGAGATGGACTGATGCAGTGGCTGCAGTAATGGGCTCAAACATAGCAACGAAAGATTGTGAGGATGGCATAGGATCGGGCAGCGTTTAGTTCTGTTTTACATAACGTCTCTATGAGTCAGAACCAGCTGGTCAACACCTAACAATCACAACAAGGGCTAGTGAAAAAAACATGAAAACCTGGTATAGTCTGTAAGACACAACAGTTATGGGGAAATCGAGGTCCAACTTCACTGTACTGCACGTGGAAATTCAGTTCTCACAGCCGAACTGTTTTAATTTTTATGAACACAATTTGTTTTATGGTTGGTGAGCTTTGTGTCACCAACCGTACATTTTTGCCTACTTCAATGTTTCAAATATATTCTTTTTTTTTCCTAGAATCTTTCTATTTCTGGATTTTACATTTCTGTCTATGATATATCTCAAAATGATTTTTGTGTATAGAGTTACATAAGCGTTGAGGTTCATTTTTTCCCATATAGATATTCAGTTTGAGCTCCATTTGTTAAAAAGACTTTCTTTGCCCTATTGACTTGGCCTAATTCCTTGGCCAAAAATCAATTAATTTTATTTTAGTGGCTCCATTTCTGGGATCTTTATTCTGTTCCAATGATAAAGCTTTCTTAATAGGTGCATACATTTTAAAATGTTATGTTTTCTTGATGAGTAAAATGATATAGGCCAATGTCCTTCCTAGCACACAAAATTGGGCAAGATAGTGTTTGCTCTATTTAGATTTTAACATACTAGTTCATAGTTCAGTACTATTCTACCTCGTAAGTATAGCATAAACTCAAAAATCATGTATTATTGTCTACCAGGCACTTTTTGCAGAGTTACGTATCATCTTTTTCCTTTAAATAATTTTATCTTTTAAAATATATTGATTATAAGAGTTCTGCTGTCAGATGAATGCTGAAAGTTTCACTAGACCATCCTCTCAAGCTAAAAACTAAGAAAAGGTAGATAAACTAGAATATCATAGATTTTCTGAACTCACCAGAAAGCTGAAGATACAAAGAAACTTAAAGGAACTAGACTGATGGATGCCTCCAAGTTCTTGGCACATGCTCTGCCCTTGAGGACTCAGTTGTTAGCTTTACCTGAGGCAATTTAACACTGAGGTTCAGTGTAAGGAAGATCACATGGCTGCACGTCCAGTATAGCTTTTGTCAGTAATCCTGTCTCTTAGTGAGTGCCAAGCTTAAGAGGGGAAGAAAAGGGTGGTGTTTATTGGCCTTTTAAAACTCCACACTCAGTTCAGTTACTTAAAGGGCTGCTTTGTGGGGTAGAAAAAGATTTAATGGATTGGTTTCCTGATTGGGCTTCTTTCTTCTTACAAGAGGAGATGTTAACTGATAAGAACATTCTAGTTGACTTGACAGTTATATTTCTTATTTTAAATTAATACGTGACTTTTTTGGTTTATCAAAAGAGAAAACTAGAACGTGGATCATTATATCATGGAATCAGTTTGTGGGTCAAATCAACTTTCTCTAGCACAATGCCTCTCTCTAAACATGATACATACTGTTTTTGTTGTGTGCTGTGAAGTCGATTTCAACTCACTGCCACCCTATAGGACATATTAGAACTGCCCCACGGGGTTTCCTAGTCTGAAGTCTCTGAGGAAGTAGATTGCCAAGTCTTTTCTACTGTGGAGCAGCTGGTAGGTTCGAACTGCTGACCTTCCTGTTAGCAGCTGAGTGCTTAACGGTTGCACAGCTAAGGCTCCTAAACATGATACATAAAGTTTAAATTAAGTGTGAGCCTTTATCCAATGCTGACATTGTAATTAGGCTCTAGCTTATATTTTTAAAATTTTTACCAGAATGAGAACATTTCTACTTGAATAGAAAAGCTAAAAGCCAAAGATATTTTGCCAGGAGTTATTTTAATTATTAAGGACTCCTGAATAGACATTTATGATTTTTGGACTATGGAATCAAATTTTGTCTTGCAAATAACTGCTTGAGATTATGAAATCCAGTAGAAGTAATTTATTATGTTAATTAAGAGACATTGTAGTGACATGCTTAACAGTAATAGGAATCAGACATATTATTAAGGATAGGCTGGATACATGAAATAATGTTTTCATGACTAAAAGTTATCCTGATTCACTATCTAAAAATAACTCTTTTAATATATTTCATTTCTCTGGTACTTTTATTACAATTCTCTATGACTATCATTTAGCCTAGGCAGGATATTTATTAACTAAGCATAAATTATACTAAGTCAAGGCAGGAAATAATAAAGTTAGGTGTTAGTGTTAAAATGTTGGAGAGTAAATGATAAAAATAAATTTAACCAAGCTGCCAATCATAAAAATAAATTGCATGGGTTGAGGAAAAATATGAACCTCAAATAAAAAAGAGAAATTGTATTCTAAATCCAAGGGAAGGTGGATGAATAAAATTGATTTCCATATAGAGAAGGATTTGAGTCCATAACTACACTTAGACTTACTTCAAACCAAGAAATCTCAATTCAGATTCTTTCTTGTTTATTAGCTGCAGCTAATATGTCTCCATTTTGTGACAAATACTCTTAAGAATGATGAGGAAGGGTGAGTTGAACCAGCAGGAAGCTCCTCACAGAATGGAATACCATCTGTGTGAAAAGAAAGAAGACAAATTAGGACTAAATTAAGTACATCACCAGTAGGATTCAAATTAATGTATTTTACCAGCATCCCCCAAACACTGACTCATAATAAGGCCAAGTAAACCCTTTGTTATGTGTCACTTTAATTTTCAGTATACCCTGCGGAAGTAACCGGTAAGTGTAGGGTTTTTCCAACAGAAAGCAGATGTCTTTCCAAGAAGGCTATGGTAATAATGGTAAGTTGTCGATAAGAAAAACATTAATGAAGGCCTCTGCTCCAAAACGAACAAACAAACAAAAAAACCTGGGTTATTTCTATTTAAATTTTTTCATTCAATTTTAAAATTCTAATTTACTTCTCATATTTTTTTTTTGGTGAATTTTCCCCGTAATAATGTGATTCGTGCTCGTTATTGAACAAACTTAAAAATAAAGAGAAATAAAGAGCAGAGAAATAGCCTATGACACTTATACCACTTAAGACTTAGAGAAAAGCAGTTGTTGCAAACCCTCCTAAAACTTTTAAAATTGTTTTTAACATAGATTCATACTGAATATGTTTTTGTATCCTATATTTTTATTCGATTATCAATATAACATAAACATCTTTGTTATAACACACTCTTCATAAAGATAATTCTTAATGACTTCACAATATTCTGACAAGTATATGCATTCCCAGAAGTTGAATTAGTAGGTATAAATATTTTATTGACTTGATACATATAGATGAATCGCTTTCCAAGGATTCTACCAATTTACATCATTATGCTACCATCGGTATTGTGTGACTGTGTCTATTTTACCAGACTTTTAGTCACATTGATCTGTTTCTGGACTGTTTGTTCCATTTCTTTGATCTCGTAAGTCAACTGACTAACTGTCCTCTTGTTTGGGGAAACGTTACAGTGTCTTTTATTTTTCTAAACAGCAGGGGGCTCCCAGGTTCTGGAAAGCAGCAGGCAAGGGTCTCTTCATGTTTTTCCGTGCTTTGCTCGGTTAACTTTCTTATTGCTCGCAAAAGTGAAGCTAGCCTCATCTGACGCTGTGGTTAAAAGAGAAGTTGTATAACTATTCCTAGAATCATAAATGTGCAATTTCCTCTAGTAGATACTTGAAATCCATTGAACCTTATTGAGCTGGAGTGTATCTCAGTCTTCAGTTTAACATCGATCTATCCTTCCCATAGCATTTATGGAACACCTCCAGTGGGCTAGACCCCCGTGAACAAGATTAGGTTTCTGCATTAGGACCTCACAGATTAAAGGGGGCAACAGCAGAATAAAGTCTAGCATATAAAGGAGAAAGAGTTGGGACTGGGGTTATAGATATACCAGTAGGAACACAGAGGGGAGGGAGGTTCTAATGTCTGGGGAATTTGGGGAAGAACCACCAGAAGAGCTGGGTCAGGCAGGAAGGGCCAGCCAAGCACAGGCGTTGACGAGTAGACGTGCCTGAGAAATGTTCCAGGAGCAGCAAGTGCAGTTTGCAGAGAAACAACAATTTGAGAAAAAGTGAAGCCCAGAGAGGACTAGGGTCTTGCCTGGAGTCAAAATTCAAGTTAGTAAAAATGCCAAATCTGTAGGTTTCTAGCACGCTTCCCCTCCTCATTGTGCTGTTTTGCTTTCCTCTACAGGGTTACTAGAGCTATGGGTCACTAAGCTACTGATTCTGCAATTCGTAGGCATAGTGTTTCCACCAGCATATCGTTTAGTTATTAATTCTTGTTCATCCTCTTTAAAGAGTTACTTCTCAGAAGTCACTTTCTAACTTTAATTTCTTATTTTTATTTAGGAATATTCTGTGATTTTGAAAACAGAGTTTTTCTTTGAAAGGAAGATATCTATATAGTCTTATTCCACACTAAAATAGCAACCGCTTAGAATCCACTCCAGGTATTCACTTTTCATCATCTCAGATTGCATATAACCGCTTACCTGTCCTTTCTAAGGAGTGAGAGTGTTCTTATAGCCAAAGAAATTCATTATTCAACCAGCAAACCAGGTCCCTGTGCAAACTTCAGAGTAGAGTCTAATCATAAGATTAATTTAAAGCAAGAGAAAGCTTGTTGCTATTCTATTAATGGATTAGTTTCAGACATGCATGCTAATTTCCAGCATCAGTATTTTTCAGAACTGCGAAGTTCATTTGTTCTTTACTGAGCGTGGATTTGACAGGTTGGAAGGAAATAAAAGATTACTTGGGACAATCAAATGAATTAAAAAAAGACAACGTAATGAAAACGTTCTTACCACATCTAGCCCCTTGCCTGGCAGATAAGAGGTACTCCATAATTCCTTATTGAATTAATAAGTATTGAATAAATGAATATTGATGCTCTGCCCCATAGCCCAGGTACATTAAAATCAGTAGGAAACAGTGCACATGATTTTAGATATTACGCTGTTTCAGTATTACACAGAAACTAATCCTTCACTTGAAAGTCCCGGTGTTTTTCCTAAAACAACAAATCATAGGTTGAAGTACAACTTGTTTCTTCTTATCTTCATGTCCATTTAAACCATCTGGCACCTTTTCTCTGTTATATGCATCATCATTTCTGAAGTGGTTTTCTGTTCTGCGTCTGTCAGGGGTTATCAGGGTTGTTATGACTGTTAACTTTTCTTTTATAGACAGATTCTATAAAAAATAATATTGGTGTGTAAATGAAGTATGAGGAAGTAACACCTTTCATTTCTCCATTCAGTAGAAAGGAGGTAAAAGAACGTGTAAGAAAATTCTTCTAGAAGTTCTGATTCTCTTTCTAATCAACTTAACACAGGTTAGATAGAAGTGGTCTCCTGGCAAAATAAATGGCCTCTTTTTGCTCAGTTGAGAAAGTCTTGTGTCTTTCAATAAAATCCACTCTGTTCTGTGGATCTCTGAGTATTACTAAGTAATTTGTGATTAGTTGTCACTCTTGTTTTTCCTTACTAGAAATTTAATGTTATATTTTTGTACATTGATAGAAAGAAATAATGAGTATTTTTTCGTTAAACCCTCAGGTTGAAATATGTGTACAATCTGATTTTACTTCTCAGTCAGTCAGGATAAATTCTGTAAAACCCATTGCCATCGAGTCGATTCTGACTCATAGTGACCCTATAAAACAGAGTAGAATTGCCCCATAGGATTTCCAAGGAGCGACTGGTGGATTCGAACTGCTAACCCTTTGGTTAGCAGCCGAGCTCTTAACCTTTCTACAAAAGGTACAATAAAAAAAGAAAGAGGTGTGTTTCCCTCTCTATTTAGAACTTTGAAAACCTCAGCTCTGAGTATTCTCCACCTGCTTTTGACAAATGGTAAAGGAGCATCTTGAAAAAGCTCCTGTGCAGACATACAGAATGTATTTGGAATTTCCTTTAAAAAATCAACTCGTGTAAATATTATGAGTGCCTGTGGCTTGGCCAAACAATCGAGCCATTGTATGTTTGGCATTAATGTAATTGAAAGTTTCAAATGTCTTCCAGTATTTGCCAATAATTCACAAAGGATGCCCTTAGGAACACTTTTTACCAGCCCACAGCATTTTGGCTGAGTTTTCTAAGTCAGGTGAATCTCTTCTATTGTTTACATTGGCATCCATGTCAAAGAGGAGTGATCCAATGGAAAGGCAGCCTTGTAGCATGTAACTGCCAAGTTTCTGTACTGATACTTATTTAAAAGCTTTGAAATTTGGACTCAGTCTAGAAACAAACAAAAAAAAGCAGGTTGAGGAACAGCTTAAATACTTATATTTTATGTCTGTGTATAACATTTAACTAAGCTCCAAAGAGAAATGAAATCAATAAGAAGTCAAAACAAATGAATCGGAACTTTCCAGACTCTATTTCCATTCAGTGCACTGATGTGTTCAGACCATGAACAGCATTCTTTCTTTCCAAGTTGTCTCCTGTGTAAGTGGGGCCCTGAAGCAGAACCTTGTCTAAAGAAATTCCAGGTAGTTGGGGCATAACATATCCCCTCACTGTATCATTGAGGAATTACCTGTGGTTGCTAGTTACAGAGATTAAAAAAAAAAAAAAAAGTAGAAGTTTTATCTTTTTCATATAACAAGAGGTGAGCTGTCCTGGGTGCATAGGATAACTCCATGGTGTCTTCAGGAATCTAGGTTGCTTTCAGTGTTCTGCTCTAATACTGAGTGTGGCTTCAATCCTCAAGCTAACTTCATGGTTCCTAAATGGCTGTTGAAACTCCAGAAATCCGATCTTCATTCCAGGCAGGAAAGAAGTAGAAGACAAGGAACAAAAATTGTGTGCCAGCTAAGTCAGTCTCTTTTTCAAAGAACTTTTACAGAAGCTCCACCTAAAAATTTCTGCTTACATCTCATTGGTCAGAACTTAACATATAGTCACTCCTATTTGTCAGGAAGTAAAGGAAATGTAATACTTTAGTGGGGCATATCGATACCTCCAACAATCAGGGTTCTGTTAGAAGAAGGGGAGAATTTTAAAAAATTATTTATTGATAATTATCTCAGTTACAATTTTCAGTATAACAATGCCGCAAAGAAAATCCTTGAACATGTTCCTTTTTGCAGGTATTTGCTTATTTTTTTTTCCCCTGTAATCCCTGTTTTTGACTTCGGTTGATTCCATTCATTATCTTCCATCCTTTCATCATTTATAACTTCATCCACTTTTCCTCTGCTCTTGGCTCTGAGGAGAAAGTACACAACTCTTCTCTAAGTCTGACCTGCTTTCTCTCCCTTCTCTTCTGAAAACAGAATAGGCTCATATATTGATGTTTGGAAGTAAAAGAAAGGTAAATTGAAAGTGTTCCCACCTGGTTGCCTTTACTGTCTATTAAAAGCCAATGGAGTCCAGCAGTGGAGAGTACAGACTGGGTACTGGGCTGAGGAAGACCTGCAATGAGATGAATTGATACAGTGGCTGCAACAATGGGTTCAAGAATAACAACAATTGTGAAGATGGCTCAAGACAGGGCAGTGTTTCCTTCTGTTGTACATAGGGTAGTTATGAGTCAGAATTGACTCAGTGGCACCTAACAACAACAACTACTGTGCTGAGAGCCACATTGCATAGATAAAAATTATTTAAAAAAATTTATTTAACCCTCAACAAAATTGGAAACTTTGATAGAGTACAAAGTATCTTCTCTGATCACAATGCCATCAGGTAGAAATTAACAATAGGAAGACTAAGGAAAAAAATCAATTACATGGAAACTGAATAACACCCAGCTTAAAAACCACTGGGTAATAGAAGAAATCAAAGATGGATTCAAAAAATTCCTAGAATCAAACAAGAATGAAAACACATCATACCAAAACCTTTGGGACACAGCAAAGGCAGTGTTCAGAGGTCAATTTATAGCAATAGATGCACACATTGAAAAAGAAGAAAGGGACAAAATCAAAACATTAGCTACAAAACTCAAACAAAGAGAAAGAGAACAGCAAAAGAAGCCCACAGCTACCAGAAGAAAGGAAACAATAAAGATCAGAGCAGAAATAAATGAAATAGAGAATAAAAAAACAATAGAAAGAATCAACAAAACCAAAAGATGGTTCTTTGAAAGGATCAACAAATTGACAAATCACTGGCCAAATAGACAAAAAAAAGAAAACCAGGAGAGGATGCAAATAACCCAAATAAGAAATGAAATGGGGTACATTACAACAGACTTAACTGAAATAAAAAGGATCATAACAGAGTACTATGAAAAACTATACTCCAACAAATTTGAAAACCTAGAGGAAATGTAACTTAACTTAAACTACAACAATCAACAAACAAACATAAAAAGGAAGCGATACTTTTGAAATCATTCTATGAAGCCAGCATAACCATGATACCAAGACCAGCAAAGACACCACAAAAAAGGAAAATTACAGACCAATGTCTCTGATGAATACAGATGCAAAAATTCTCAACAAAATTCTAGCCAATAGAATTCAGCATCATATCAAAAAAATAATACAACACGACCAAGTGGGATTCATACCAGGTATGCAAGGATGGTTCAACATTAGAAAATCAATCAACATAATACACCACATAAATAAAAGAAAAGAATCACATGATCATTTCAATCAACGCAGAAAAGGCATTTGACAAAGTCCAACACCCATTTCTGATAAAAACTCTCAATAAAATAGGTATAGAAGGGAAATTCCTCCACATAATAAAGGACATCTATACAAAACTAACAGCCAACATCATTCCTAACGGAGAGAGGCTGAAAACATTCCCCTTGAGAACAGGAACAAGACAAGGATGCCCTTTATCACCACTCCTATTTAACATTGTGCTGGAATTCCTAGCTAGAGCAATAAGGCAAGAAAAATAAATAAAGGGCATTCAAATTGGTAATAAAGAAGTAAAACTGTCCCTATTTGCAGATGGTATGATACTATACATAGAAAACACAAGACTCCACGAGAAAACTACTGGAACTAATAGAAAGATTCAGCAGAGTAGCAGGATATAAAATAAACATACAAAAACCAGTTGGATTCCTATACTCCAGTAAAGAGAACAATGAAAAGGAAATCAGGAAAACAATACCATGTATAATAGCCCTAAAAACCTAAAATACTTAGGAATAAATCTAACCAGGGATGTAAAAGACCTATACAAAGAAAACTACAAAACACTACTGCAAGAAACCAAAAGAGATCTACATCAATGGAAAAACATACCATGCTAATAAATAGGTAGACTCAACATTGTGAAAATGTCAATTATACAAAACAATCTACAAATAAAATGCAATGCCAATCCAAATACCAGCAACGTTCTTTGAAGAGATGGAAAAACTAATCATTAACTTTATATGGAGAAGGAAGAGGCCCTGGATAAGTAACTGAGTGTTGAAGAAGAAGAATAAAGTAGGAAGACTCACTACCTGACTTTAGAACCTACTATACAGCTACGATAGTCAAAACAGCTTGGTACTGGTACAATGACAGATACATTGACCAAGGGACAGAATTGAGAATCCAGAAGTAAATCCATACACCTACAGTCACCTGATCTTCGACAAGGGCCCAAAGTCTATCAAATGGGGAAAAGTCAGTATTTTTAACAAATAGTGCTGGCAAAACTGGATGTCCATTTGCAAAAAAATGAAACAGGACCCATGCCTCACACCATACACAAAAACTAATTCAAAATGGATCAAACACCTTAATATAAAACTCAAAACAGTAAGCGTCAGAGAAGAAAAAATAGGATCAACACTAGAGGCCCTAATATACGGCATTAACAGGATACAAACCATAACTAATGAGACACAAACTCCAGAAGATAAGCTAGATAACTGGGATCTTCTAAAAATTAAGCACTTATGCTCTTCAAAAGACTTCACAAAAGGAGTAAAAAGAGAACCTACAGATTGGGAAAAAGTTTTGGCTATGACAAATCTGACAAAGTTCTAATCTCTAAAATCTACAGGAAAATCCAACACCTTTACAACAAAAGACAAATAATGCAATTAAAAAATGGTCAAAGGAAATGAACAGACACTTCACCAAAGAAGACATCAAAGCGGCTAACAGACACATGAGGAAATGCTCACAATCAGTAGATATACAAATCAAAGCCACAATGAGATACCATCTCACCACAGCACTACTGGCATGAATTAAAAAAACACAAAATAACACATGTTGGAGAGGCTGCAGGGAGATTGGAAGTCTTATGCTCTGCTGGTGGGAATGCAAAATGGTACAACCATTTTGGAAAACAGTATGGTGCTTCCTTAGAAAGCTAGAAGTAGAAATACCATATGATCCAGCAATCTCACTCCTAAGAATATATCTTTGTGATGGTTAAGAGTGTGTGTCAACTTGCCTGGACCATGATTCTCAGTGTTTTGGCAGTTGTATAATGTTGTGATCACTTCCCTGTTGAAATTTGATATGTGATCATCCCCATGATGGAATCTGCTGAGTGGTACTGGCAGGGGGGTCCCGTGGCAGCTGACTGCCCCCTCAGCCTTCATCTCTCTGCCCTCCACAGCCTACTTCCTTCCTGCTTGCCTTGCCAAGGCTTTTGGCTTGTTCTGGATCCTGTAGCTACCTCTTGTTCATTTGACCTCCAGTTCTTGGGACTTGAGCTAGCAGCTTACCTGTTGATCTTGGGTTTCCCAGACCCTGAAGCTACATGAATCCGGAGAAACCCTATCCTGATCTATGGACTTGGGACGTTCCAGCCTCTACAATTGCGTGAGCTGTTTCCTTGATATAAATCTCTCTATATATACATATATTTATATGCTTTGCTTGTTTTGCTTCTCTAGAGAACCCAGCCTAAGACAATCCTGGAGAAATAAGAGCCGTCATGCAAATAGACATATGTACACCCATGTTCATGGCAGCATTGTTCATAATAGCGAAAAGATGGAAACAACCTAGATGCACATCAACAGATGAATGGATAAACAAACTATAGCACACACACACAATGGAGTACTACGCAATGATAAAGAACAATGATGAATCTGTGAAGCATCTCACAACATTGATGAATCTGGAGGGCATTATGCTGAGTGAAATAAGTCAATCACAAAAGGACAAATATTGTATGAGACCACTACTGTAAAAACTCATGAAAATGTTTACATACAAAAAGAAGGGGACGGGTGGGGATGGAAAAACACTAAATAGACAATAGATAAGTGGAAACTTTGGTGAAGGGTAAGACAGTACACGATACTGGGGAAGCCAGCACAACTTGTACAAGACAAGGTCATGTAAGCTCCATAGGTACATCCAAACCCCCTGAAAGACTGAATCACTGGGCTGAGGGCGCTGAGGGGACCATGGTCTCAGGGAACATCTAGTTCAATTGGCATAACATAGTTTATAAAGAAAATAGTCTACATTCTACTTCGGTGAGTAGTGTCTGGGGTCTTAAAAGCTTGTGAGCGGTCATCTAAGATACTCCACAGGTCTCACCCAGTTGGGAGCAAGGGAGAATGAAGAAAAGCAAAGACACAAGGGAAAGATTAGTCCAAAGGACTAATGGACCGCAACTACCACAGCCTCCACCAGACTGAGTCCAGTACAACTAGATGGTGCCTGGCTACCACTACAAACTGCTCTGACAGGGATCACAATAGACAGTCCTGGACAGAGCTGGAAAAATATGTAGAACAAAATTCTGGCCTGACAGAGACTGGAGAAACCCCAAGAGTATGACCCCTGGACACCCTTTTAGCTCAGTAATGAAGTCACTTGTGAGGTTCACCCTTTAGCCAAAGATTAGACAGGTCCATAAAACAAAAGAAGACTGAAGGGGCACACCAGCCCAGGGGCAAGGACTAGAAAGCAGGAGGGGACAGGAAAGCTGGTAATAGGGAACCAAAGGTAGAGAAGGGAGAGAGTTGACATGTCATGGGTTGGTAAGCAATGTCACAAAACAATATATGTACTAATTGTTTAAGGAGAAACTAGTTTGTTCTGTAAACCTTCATCTAGTGTACAATAATAACTTTTAAAAATGAAAAATTATTTATTTTTTTGTTGTTGAGAATATACACAACAATGGATAAAATTTGTACTGTATGATTTTCTAGGGTTGTGACCTTGGGAAAATTATTTAATTTCTCTTTGCCTTTTTTTCCGTCTGTAAAATGTTGTTAATTTTGGTATTTACTTCATAGGATTGGTATGAAGATTGAATATAGAGCACTTGGAACAAGGATTGGCACATGGTAAATGTTGTGTCTGCTAACAGTTGTAACTACTGTCTCAGTGAAGTAAGAAAATAGTTTATATGCAGGCTGATGGGAATGGAGGAACAAAGAGAGGGTGGGTGGTGGTCAGAGTCTAAAATAGCTTTTCTTAGGGATTTTAGATGGTCAAGGAGAAATGAGTTAAAGGATTAATGAACAATGTCGAGAAGACAGCTGAGGTTGGGAATCACATATTTTTGATGAATGTGGGCACATGGCAGTACTTAACTGCTCAAGAATAGGAGAGGAGACAATGGATAAACAGATTATGTTCAGGTTGGGATTGACTGGGTGGGGTTGGCAGAAGACTAAGAGGTTAGAGGACTAGATGGTGTTGATATGGGTTAGATGTAATAATTTACCATGGGGCTCTGGCTGGGAATGGAGAAATATAAAAGCAGAAGAAGATTTCATAAAGCAGTTTTTCTTGAATTGAGAAGTGGGTGTGAATAATGAATAGAAAGAAAGATATGGACTGAGGCTAGATTTTCAGAATTCAGTCTTCCAAAGGTAGTATTTTTCAGAGTGATAATAAATTCCCACGTGTGGTTCATGCAAGTGGACTGCTGAAATAAAACAAATGCCAGTGATGAAGGTCAGAGAAATAGAAAAAGCCTAAGGTTAAACTCTATTTAATTAAATAGGCAATTAATGACACCTAGTAGGGAGCCGTGGTGGCGCAATGGTTAAGCATTCGGCTGCTAACCCAAAGGTTGGCAGTTTGAATTCACTAGCTGCTCCTAGGGAACCGTATGGAGCAGTTCTACTCTGTCCTATAGGGTCCCTGTGAGTCAGAATCGACTGGAGGGCAGTGGGTTTTTGTTTTTCTTTTTTTAAAAATACGAGCCACAGAATGTGCTTTATGTTGTTTGTGAACAGGATAAACAACTTCCTCAACCTCAATTTGCTTACCATTTGGTAGACTGGGAAGATACACTGTTGAATGAATTATGAAGTGGAATTTGCTATCATTCAGGAGGGCACTGGAGACAGACAGGAGGAGACCAAGGGTCCAAGAGCCAAAGTCTACAATGAATGTGGAGGAATGGCCTGGAAGCCAGGGCATGACAGTGACAAAGAAGATGGTATAACAGGATACCTTTGGTGTCAAAAAAAGTTTGTAGAACACTGGACGTGATATTGTGAGTTGTCTACATGTCTACTTCCTCAATATACTGAAATCCTTGAGGGCAGGGACTAGGTCCATATATTTTTATATGCCTTTTGTAGTCTTGGCACACAGGACCCAAAGAAATGTTTATTGATTTAGCATGAAACAAAAAAAAGAAATATTTCTGATACTTAAGTAATATACTATATTAGTTATCTATTGCTGTGTAACAAATTACCCCAAAGTTTAAAACTTAGAATATTATTGTTGTTGTTAGGTGTCGAGTTGATTTTGACTCATAGCCACCCCATGTGACAGAGTAGAATTGCCCTATTCAGTTTCCTAGGCTGTAATCTTTACAGAAGCAGATTATCCCCTCTCCTGCAGAGCTGCTGAGTGGATATGAACTGCCAACCTTTTGGTTAGCAGTCTAGTGCTTGACTGTTGTGGCACCAGGGCTTCTTTTTTTTTTTTTTTTAATTTAATTTTTTTTATTGTACTTCAGGTGAAGGCTTACAGAACAAATAGTTTCTCATGAAACAGAAGTACACATGTCATTGGTTAACAACCCCACAACATATCAACCCTCTAACTTCTCAACCTCTTTTTTTTTTTTTTTTGGTGAAAATACACATAGCCAAAGATACACCATTTCAGAAATTTCTACATGCACAGTTCAGTGACATTGACTATGTTCTTCGAATTGTGCTGTTATTCTCTCTTAAAATGAAAGCTTACAGAACAAAATAGTTTCACATTTAACAGTTACTACAAATGTTGCCCTATGACAATGGTTAACAATCTCACAACACATCAACAATATCCTTACTCAACCTTGGGTTCCCTATCACCAGCTTCCTTGTCCCCTTCTGCTTTCTGGACCTTGTCACTGGACTCCTGTACCTCATTAGTCTTATTTGGTTTTACGGGGCTGTCCACTCCCAGGCTGAACAGTGAACCTTGGAGGTAACTTCACCACTGAGCTAAAAGGGTGTCTGGGGGCCATACACTCGGGGTTTCTCCAGTCTCCTTTAGGCCAGTAAATCTGGTCTTTTTTTGGTGAGTTAGAATTATGCTCTACATCCTTCTCCAGCTCTGTCCAGAACCTTCTGTTGTGATCCTAGCACCAGGGCTTCTTAAGCTTAGAATAACAAACATTTATTATCTAAAAATTTCTGTCAGGAATCTGGGTATAGCTTAGCTGGGTCCTCTCTCATGAGGCTGCAGTGAAAGGGTAGAGTGGGGATGTGGTGTCATCTGAAGGCTAGACTGGGGAAGAATATGCTTCTGAGCTCACTTTCGTGATTGTTGGCAGGATTCAGTTCCTTACAGATGGTTGGATTGAGGACCTTAATTCCTCACTGGCTGCGGCTGGGGGGGCCCCTCTGTTCCTTGCCATGTGGACCTTTCCATAGGATGGATTATAGCATAGACACTGGCTTCTTCAGAACAAGAGAGCAAGAGACTGAACAAGATGAGCAATTTTTTTTGTAAGCTACTTTCAGAAGTGACATCATATCACTTTTGCTGCTTTCTGTGTTGGAAGTGAATCTCCAGCTCCAGGCAGCGATCACTGGGGACATCCTAAAGGCTCCCTACCACAAACACTAAAAATGCTTTTGGCAATTGCTACTTTTTCCATTTAAATCTGTGTAATCCATCACAAAAGAAATGCATTTCTTGACACATTTCTCTGCTTGGGTGTACTTTGAAGAGTGCATTGCACTAAGTACAGTTCAGCAAACATATGCTGATTAACTGTGGATAACGTTTCAATTTTCCTGAAAAGAAAGTTCAATCTTAAAATAAGATAATAATGTTCTCCAGCAGAGCACTTAGAGCATTTAGAACTTTTCTTAGAATTGAAATTGCCAAAGAAAATAGCTACTTGTGTAGCTTGTGTTAAATTAAAAATATATTTGCTAGAGTATCAGAATTGCTGTTTAGACAAATTTGACATCTATTTTATTTCCTCAAATCTTGAATATCACAGTACACAAAAGGCCCTGCAGGAAAGTGCCATAAGTCTTGTAGTTTCTACACTTTTGTGGTGCCATGTTTAGTGGAATCTTAGAAGAAGGTTGTAACTGAAATGTTTTTAAGATACAGACTATGCAGACAAGATAAATAGTCAAAAACTATGAAAACAAAAACAGAGCTCTTTTAATTTATGGTGTGGAAATGAAGCTGTGATAGTCTTCTCAGACTATAAACCGACAGTCTAAAATTATACAGTATCATCTGAGCTTTTATATATTCTGTCAATAAAAAATAGTTACTGTTATCTATATTTCATACATGACTTTCACAATTCGTCTAATAAAAGAACAGATGTATTTGGACAGTTACTAGAATTTTCTTGTGCATTCCAACAACTAGATTTTTTTTTTTTTTTTTTTTTTTGTTTAGATTAATTTATGGTGAAAGATGTCAGTTTGTAAATGTTTTTCATATGTTTCCATTCCAAGAAACCAAATCCCATGACATGTTTGGTCATACATAAGCCGCCTGCTTCCTCTCTTTTTTTTTTTTTTTTTTTTTTGTCAGAGGCCAGTAAGCTTCTGTATATTTCTTCACAGAAATGATTCAGTAAAACTTCAATTTATCAGAACTCTCAGTCAGCTGAAGGCTTACCTCTGCTTTCTACCTCTAGGAACAGGAAACAAATCAGAGGAGAAGTAGCTGTCAGAGCTTTCAAACAAGCAAACACACTAATCTCTGTGGATTACTAAAAACAAACAAAAAACAAAACCAGTTGCCGTTGAGTCAATTCCAACTTATAGTGGCCCCATGTGTCAGAGAACAACTGTGCTCTATAAGGTTTTCTTTTTCTTTCTTTTTTTTAAATTTATGTAATATTTTATTGTGTTTTTGGTGAAGGTTTACACAGCAATTTAGGTTCCTGTTCAACAATTTCTACACAAATTGTTCAGTGACATTGATTATGTTCTTCACAATGTGTGAATATTCTCATTATTTCTGTTCTGGTTGTTCCATTTCCATAAATCTAGTCTCCCTGCCCCTTACAGTCTCATCTTTGTTTTAAAGTAATTGTTGACCATTTGATCTCATATAGGTGATTTTTAAAGGAACACAGTACTTACAGGTGATACTCACTGTTTTGTGAGTCAATCTTCAAGGTAACTTCAGGGTTTGAAGAATATCTCTGGGCAATAGTCTCAGGGAGTCCTCCAGTCTCAACCAGTCCAGTAGGTCTTTGTTTATTTGTTTGTTTTTAGGAATTTGAAGTTCTGTTCCACATTTTTCTCCCCTTCTATCAGAGTCCATCGACTGTGGCCCTGATTAGAACAGTTGGTAGTGATAGCTGGTCACCATCTAGTTCTTCTGGTCTCAGGATAGATGAGGTCATGGTTTGTGTAGACTGTCTTGTAGATTAGTTTCTTCTTTGAGTCTTTGGTTTCCTTCTCTATCTCTTTTTTAAAATAATTTTATTTATTTTGTTGTTGTTGAGAATATACACAGCAAAACATTCAACAGTTTCTACGTGTCTCATTTAGTGACATTGATTACATTCTTTGAGTTGTGTAACCATTCTCACCCTCCTTTTCTGAATTGTTCCTCCCCCATTAACATAAATTCACTGCCCCCTAAGTTTTCTATCTAATCTTTCAAGTTGCTGTTGTCAATCCATAGGGGTTTCAATGGCTGATTTTTCACAAGTAGATCACCAGGCCTTTCTTCTGCAGCACCCCTGCTAACCTTTTGGTTAGCAGCCGATCGTGTTAACAGCTTACACCACCGAGGATTTTCCTGTGGATTACTGCATACATTTATTTCTCACTCAAACTACACTTTTACTGTACGACAGCTTCCCATCTGCTCTATGATATTTTTATTCCAGGGCCCAAGGTGAAGATCCCATGACACTGCTAGGTTCATGGGAGAAGGAAAAGAGAAGATGGCAGACTGTGTAATGGCTCCTAAAGCTTTTGCTGGGAAGTGGTACACGTCCTTTCTGCGCACAGTTCATTGGCCTAAGCAAGTCCCCTGGCCAAGCCTGAGATTCGTGGAGTGGAGAAATACAATTTTTCCACAGGGAGAGGCAGATAATATTTTGAACAATGATACAAACCACCACACACACTTAGAGAATGAGATAGAGATGATTTATGTGTCCCATACGGTCATTGACAATTTAAAATGGTCATCCAACCTATTGGAATGGGCACTGGCTGTCCTGGTACTACTGTTGTAGTTCAGCCCTGACTCATTTTCTCTTGCAATCCTAATACAAAATTTCCTGTATTGTTTAGATACACAGAGTCATAATTTTCCTTTTCCTTGATGCAATTTTCAGAAACATGCCCTAGTAGCAAGAACCTCAATCACATTACTTGTCTGAGAAGCAGGAATAGCACTTATGAAGGGCTTACTTGGTGTCAGTCTAGTCCTAGGTGATTTTGTTAATCAGCAACCACGTGGGAGAAAAAGGTTGTTTTCATTTTACATGTGAACAAATTGACCCAGAGAACTTGCACTGTTACATGGCCAGCAAGAGGGGAAGCTGGGATTTGAAACCAGCCTTTGGACCCCAGAGTTCTGGCAAGTTAAATTAGAAAGACGATGACTACATTTTGAACATTCCACAACCAAAAAGGAATTTTTGCCAACTATTTATTAGCTAACCGAAACAACAAAATGACCACACTCCCAATGGGCTCTCGAATGGCCTAATCCACTAAGCTATTTACTGTAAAAACTACAAATATTTATTTTAAGACTTATAAGGAAAATCTCTTTTCTCTGAAACCCAGAGAAATATTTGTTTCTGTTTGCACAGAGAGAGCACATGGGGCCGTTCTGTTTGCAGTGGAAGCACACAGAGCTCATTGCCTGAAAGAATAATTGTTCAGAGTGGATGGCTGAATAGGAAGCAAAGAAGTGGAAATAGATGTAAGACCCGTGGGGCCCAACTAATGAACATGTGAAAAGACTGTGATCTAGGTTTCTCAGGGAAAGGTGAGCAGGCAGGAAAAAAAGGTAGAAATGAATTGCAACAGAAGTTGGATATTAAGTGATGAATTTATGTAGGAAGACTTTGAGAGAGATTGGGCTTTTGCGTGAGGAATTTCAGACTTGCGTTTGGCTGTTTTTCTGTAAGAATTAGGGTATGAACTGTGCATACAGCCTCCTTCTGGTATTCAAAGGAATGAGAGAAGATTGCCTTTCTAAGGGTGAAGGTGAAGCAGGATGGCATTTGGGCTAGGGAAAGACTGGCCCAGGTAACTGGAATGAAGGGAGTCTAAGACTTAACCCCCATTAGTAGATTTTTGAAGGAGACCTAGTGGCAGCTCCATGGGAGAAAGACCAGGTTATCTGCTTCTGTAAAGATTACAGCCAAGAAAACTCTACGGGACAGCTGTACTCTGTCACATGGGTTTGCTATGAGTTGAAAATTGACTCAACGACACCCAGCAACAACAGTAGATTTTTAATAATTTGCCTAGGGTGGGGTAGGGGCCATATAGATCTGCAATCAAGTCCTAGCTCTGCTATTTCCTTGTCTGCTATATGACCTTGGACAAATCTCTCACTTTCTTTGAACCTCATGTTCCACATCCTGAAAATTATCTTCCTCACAAAATTTTTGTGAGGATTCAATACATTCTGTATCTATTGATATTCGTGTCTATGTCTATGTTGTTGTTAGGTGCTGTCGAGTTGATTTCGACTCAAGGCAACCTCATGTGTTACAGAGTACAGCTGCCCCATAAGGTATTCTTTTTACGAAAGCAAATTGTCAGGTCTTTCCCCCACAGAGCCACTAGGTGGGTTTGAACCACTAACCTTTTGGTTAACAGCCAAGTGCTTAACTGTTAGTGCCACCAGGGCTCCTTATCCACTTCCATATCCGTATCTTTATCTATATTTTGTGCCTAAGAGGTTCTCTATGAATAGTAGTTACCTCCTCCCCTGCTTGTATTAATCAATTATTAGTTAATCAACATTTGTTAAGTATCTGCTTCATGTCAGCACTATGTTAGTTTCTGGAGATATAAAAAGGTGATTAAGACTCAGACACCGTCCTTAAGATGCTAAAGGGAGAAAAAGATATGCAGACCACATGACTCCAGGCATTACATGGATTCAGGAAGTTAGCTGAGACTGCTGGGTTCAGGCATCATCAGCTTGATGGATTCGGAATTGATGGGCCTGACCTTTCACTGAAGTATGCAACCCACCTTGTACAAGTGCATTGAAGAAATATGCTACATGGACAGAGTTATTTTTCCTTTCACTAGAGGACACTGGGTTCGTTTCAAGCAGGCCCTACTTATCATTTTGCCAGTTTTGTAAGAAGCCACTCTGGAAAACTGTGTTAAGTTACATGATATTCCATATTTGTTACAGCAACCTGGCTGGTTTACTCAGCTCCTTCCTTCCTATCAGCCTCCCCTTCTTTCTTCCTCTTGCCCTACCTTGATCTCTCTCTCCTTATTCATTCAACACAATTTTTATGTAGTGCCTATTATGTGCCAGGCACCATTCTAGGCATTGGGGATATAGCAGTTAATAAAAGAAAGTATCTGTTTTCATGGAGATCATATTCTATTAGGGGAATATAGACAATAGACAAGCAAACAAATATATATATATATATAACATGGCAGTCGGTAATAAGTGTTAAGAAATAAAAAGTAAAGGGTCAGAGAGTGATAGGGATGGAAAGATGTGTGTGCTGGTACTAGTTTAGATGAAGGAAGACTTCTCTAATGAAGTGACATTTGAACAGAGATTTAAATGCAATAAGGGAACCAGCCATGTATGTATCTTGGAGAAGAGAATTCTATTTATTCCCAAGATTTTTTATACTATAGTTGTCTTATATAGGATATCTAAATTCATTATATACCACACAAGACAATGTTATAATTTTTCTTTAGAAAGTCATATGTATTTTTGAAACATTAAGAGGAATTTAAGTTATTTATATATGCCTAAATATTTATGATTTACTTCCTGAAAATCTAAATTTTCCTGTGGCATCATTTTACTTCAGTGTGTGGAGTTTCCTTCAGTATTTCTTATGGTGCAGGTCTGCTGGTGACAAATTCTCCTAATTTTCTTTTACTTGAAAATGTCTTTGCTTTCAGCTTTAAAGGATATTTTTGCTGGATATAGAAATCAGTGTTAATTATTTTTTCTTTCAACATTAAAAAAAAAATGTCCCAAATGCCTTCAGATCTTCATTGTGTCTGGAAAGAATTTAGCAGTTATTAAATTCATTGTTTACATATGTGTAATGTGTCATTTTTCTTTCTGTAGTACTCTGAAAATATGTCTGAAAATTTTTTGAAACTCTTTCATTGAAAAGTTACTTCTAATGAACAGAATGTGGTGATGCTATTTGACTTCCAAGGCTAGGTTATTAAAAGGATAGAGCTTCTATCTGGCAAACAGATCTTTGAGTCTTAATGACATCCAGCTTCAGATGACAGCAGTAATGGCCAACATTTGACTGCAATTTCGTAAAAATCCTGGGTTATTACCAAAGTTGCTCCCAAATTCTTACCCACAGAAAGTGTGAGAGACAGTAAATGTTTATTGTTGTTTTAAGCCCCTAAATTTTAGGGTAATTTTTTAATACATATCCTAACTCAAATGTCTGTTATAGTCACCGTAACTCCCCACTTCTTCAATCCACTTCACTTGTGTAAAATTATTTAAAAATTTAAGGTGTACCATGTTTGAAAAATCAATGTATGGAAGAAAATCATTTATGGTAAAACCAGTCTTTTTCAAAACACTGTTTTGTCTTTCTGGTTTACCACTTAGCCTGAGTACCTCCTATAGTGCTTGGTACATAACAAGACATTAAATAGATTATGTTGAATAATGAGAGACTTCGTTCCCCTAGGTTATGAGCTTCCAAAAGCAAAAGCTGTGTCTTATTCACCTTTGTATCTGCTTCAGATGATACGATGCTTAACACCGAACATACGCCCGTATACTCTTTGTTGAATTCAAATGAATTTAACTGAAATTCTTGTTGAAGTAAATGGTCTGGGAAGAGAAATGAAAAATCATGACAGAAAACGAATTTTAAATACTTATACTGTATGGTTAAGAGCTTGGCTGCTAACTGGGGGAAAAAAAAAGATTGGCAGTTCGAATCCACTAGCCATTCCTTGGAAACTCTATGGGGCAGTTCCACTCTGTTCCACAGAGTCTCTATGAGTCAGAATCGACTTGAAGGCAGTGGTTTGATTTTTGGTTTTTATACTGTATATTGACTTGTACTGGGTTTCTTAAGCCCCATCAACTTTTCACCAAAAGACAAACAAACAAAAAGCAACCCTAAATTTATACTCTTCCCATATATCCATCAGTTTATTGTACTGTGGGGCAGTCAATTTCTGAAAAGACTTAGCCAGTGAAAATCTTATGAATAGCAGCGGAATATTGCTTGATATAGTGCTGGAAGATGAGCCCCTCAGGTTGGAAGGCACTCAAAAGATGACTGGGGAACAGCTGCCTCCTCAAAGTAGAGTCGACCTTAATGACATGGATGGAGTCAAGCTTTCGGGACCTTCGTTTGCTGATGTGGCATGACTCAAAATAAGAAGAAACAGCTACAAACATCCATTAATAATTGGAATGTGGAATGTATGAAGTATGAATCTAGGAAAATTAGAAGTCATCAGAAATGAAATGGAACGCATAAACGTTGATATCCTAGGCCTTAGTGAGCTGAAATGGACTGGTATTGGCCATTTTGAATCAGACAACCATATGGTGTACTATGCCAGGAATAACAACTTGAAGAGGAATGGTGTTGCATTCATTGTCAAAAAGAACATTTCAAGATCTATCCTGAAGTACAACACTGTCAGTGACAGGATAATATCCATATGCCTACAAGGAAGATCACTTAATACGACTATTATTCAAATTTACACACCAACCACTGAGGCCAAAGCTGAAGAAACTGAAGATTTTTACCAACTTCTGCAGTCTGAAATTGATAGAACATGCAATTGGGATGCATTGATAATTACTGGAGATTGGAATGCAGAAGTTGGAAACAAAGAAGAAGGATTGGTAGTTGGAAAATATGGCCTTGGTGATAGAAATGATGCTGGAGGTCGCACGATAGAATTTTGCAAGACCAACAGCTTCTTCATTGCAAATACCTTTTTTCACCAACATAAACAGTGACTATACACGTCGACCTAGCCAGATAGAATACACAGGAATCAAATCAACTACTTCTGTGTAAAGAGACGGCGGAAAAGCTCAATATCATCAGTCAGAACAAGGTCAGGGGCTGACTGTGGAACAGACAATCAACTGCTCATATGAAAGTTCAAGTTGAAACTGAAGAAAATTTGAACAAGTCCACAAAAGCCAGGGTATGACTTGGGTATATCCCACCTTAATTTAGAGACCATCTCAAGAATAGGTTTGACGCCTTAAACACTAATGACTGAAGATCAGACAAGCTGTGGAATGACATCAAGGACATCATTCATGAAGAAAGCAAGAGGTCATTAAAAAGATAGGAAAGGAAAAAAAGACCAAAATGGATTTCAGAAGAGACTCTGAAACTTGTTCTTGAAAGTCAAGTAAGTAAAGCGAAAGGAAGAAATGATGAAGTAAAAGAGTTGAACGGAAGATTTCAAAGGGCGGCTCGAGAAGACAAAGTAAAGTATTATAATGACATGTGCAAAGACCTGGAGATGGAAAAACAAAAGGGAAGAATACACTCAGCATTTCCCAAGCCAAAACAACTGAAGAAAAAAATTCAAGCCTCGAGTTGCAATATTGAAGGATTCTACTGGTAAAATATTAAGTGACGCAGGAAGCATCAAAGGAAGATGGAAGGAATACACAGAATCACTGTACCAAAAAGAATTGATGGACGTTCAACCATTTTACTAGATACCATACAAGCAGGAACCAATGGTACCAAAGGAAGAAGTCCAAGCTGCACTGAAGGCACTGGTGAAATACAAGGCTCCAGGAATTGATGGAATACCAATTGAGATGTTTCAACAGACGGATACAGTGCTGGAGGTACTCACTTATCTATGTCAAGAAATTTGGAAGACAGCTACCTGGCCAACCAACTGGAAGAGATCTATACTTATGCCTATTCCCAAGAAAGGTGATCCCACTGAATGCAGAAATTACTGAAGAATATCATTAATATCACACTCAAGTAAAATTTTGCTGAAGATCATTCAAAAGCGGCTGCAGCAGGAACTGCCAGAAATTCAAGCCGGATTCAGAAGAGGATGTGGAACCAGGGATATCATTGCTGATTTCCAGTGGATCCTGGCTGAAAGCAGAGAATACCAGAAAGATGTTTACCTGTGTTTTATTGATTATGCAAAGGCATTCAACTGTGTAGATCATAACAAATTATGCCTAACATTTTGAAGAATGGGAATTCCAGAACACTTAATTGTGCTTATGAGGAACCTGTACACAGATTAAGAGGCAGTTGTTCAAAAGAACAAGGGGATACTGTGTGGTTGAAAGTCCAGCAAGGAGTATGTTAGGGTTGTATCCTTTCACCATACCTATTTAGTCTGTATGCTGAGCAAATAATCTGAGAAGCTGTACTGTATGAAGAAGAATGGGGCATCAAGATTGGAGGAAGACTCATTAACAACCTGCGTTATGCAGAGGACACAACCTTGCTTGCTGAAAGTGAAGAGGACTTGAAGCTCTTACAGATGAAGATCAAAGACCACAGCTTTCAGTATGGGTTACACCTCAACATAAAGAAAACAAAAATCCTTACAACTGGACCAGTAAGCAACATCATGATAAACAGGGAAAAGATTGAAGTTGTCAAGGATTTCATTTTACTTGGATCCACAATCCACACCCATGGAAGCAGCAGTCAAGAAATCAAAAGATGCATTGCATTGGACAAATCTGCTGCAAAAGACCTCTTTAAAGAGTTGAAAAGCAAAGATGTCACCTTGAAGACTAAGGTGCACCTGACCCAAGCCATGGTGTTTTCAATTGCCTCCAATGCATGTGAAAGCTGGACAATGAATAAGGTATACTGAAGAACAATTGATGTCTTTGAATTGTGGTGTTGGAGAAGAATATTGAATATACCATGGACTGCCAAAAGAACGAACAAATCTGTCTTGGAAGAAGTACAGCCAGAATGCTCCTTAGAGGCAAGGATGGCGAGATTACGTCTCACATACTTTGGACATGTTGTCAGAAGGGATCAGTCCCCGGAGAAGGACATCATGCTTGGTAAAGTAGAGGGTCAGCGAAAAAGACGAAGACCCTCAGTGAGGTGGATTGACACTATGGCTACCACGGGCTTAAGCATAACAATGATTGTAAGGATGGCGAGGGACCAGGCTGTGTTTCCTTCTGTTGTACATAGGGTCGGTATGAGTTGGAATTGACTCGATGGCACCTAAAACAACAACAAATTTATACTCTGTTGGTTCCTGATGGACCATATGGATTTTCATAATTTCTACCAATAGAATTAATATTCAAATGTTTCTAGAATCTCGTTATGAAACAATATACAAAGATAGGTGTTTAATTGTGCTTAAACTATTATTAGGTGTTGAATTTGGGAGATTATCCACAGAGGCCTTGTAATCTGTATTCCTCCATATTCATTGAAATCTTTAGCTATTTCAGTAGAACTGACAATTTATGAGTGTAGGGTTCTGAACAGTGACCCAATCCCTCACTCACTCAACATGTCAACTAAGTACGTTCTCTTCCTCTTTGGGAGGCAGGTGTATCCAGGGTGTATCCTACTGGTTTGGAACACAACCAGACTGCCTACATGCAAATCCCAAGCTACCACTACCAGCTCTGTGAACTCTGGCATACTGCTTAACCACTTGTTGCTTCAGTTTATTCATCTATAAGGTGCAGAAACTAATAGTACTTACCTTACGGTTTTGTAGTGAATATTAAATGGGTTAATATATGAAGAGTGCCTGGCACATAGTAAACATTAAAAAAAAAATTAGTTCTTACCGTCATCAATACCTACCCTGGACCCTGGAACATTGAAGGCGACCTGTATATCTTTATTGAATGAATGAAAAACTCTAAGATGAGAGTACCGTGTGAACATCCCTGTCACTGTTTTTTGTTTTTTTGGTTTTTGGTGAAAATATACACAACAAAACATATACCCATTCAACCATTTTTCCATGTACAGTTCATTGACGATGGTTTCATACTTCACTTTGTGTCTCCATTCTCACTATCTCTACCCATACTGTTTCACCACCTTTAACTTACATTCTTTGCCCCTTACAGTTCTCATCCATGCTTTAGAGTTAGTGTTTTCATTTTGGTCTCATATAGGTAATTCTTTAAAAGGGTGCAGTGCTCAAGGCAAACATTTATTGAACTGAGCTGTTGTTTACTTTAAAGGTAACTTTATGGGATAGTTTCAGTTCAAGGTTTAGAAGTTGTTTCCAGGCAATAGATTTGGGGTGTCCCTTTAGTTTCAATGTAGCCAGTAAGTCTGGTTGACAGTAAGAATTGAAGTTCTGTTCCACAGTTTTCCTCCTTTCAGTCAAGATCCAACCATTGGGTCCCTCAGCAAAATGTTCAGTAATGGTAGTCAGGCACCATCCATTTCTTCTGGTCTCATGACAAGGGAAGTTGTGGTTCACGGAGGCAGTTAGACCTGCAGACCATTTCCTTCTTTGATTCCTGGGTCACCTTCTTCCTCTGTTGCTCCAGGAGAATAGGGACCAATTGTTCTGTCACTGTTTTTTTTTTTTTTTAAATTGCATTTTATGATCACACAAAATTTTTGATTGTTTATTCCTTTTTAGTAATTCTTCGTTAGATCAAAGAAAGCCAGTTGATTATGTTAATTCATAACGGATATATGAGTAACATTGGCACATGATAACAATGAATTGGATATTAAAAAATGACACTCTTTGGGGTAAGCCTGATTTCTGTTTTTCATTTTAACCCCTTTCTAAAATGTGAAAGTGTCAGAAAGGAGTCAAGTATAGAAAGGAGCACTGAGGTTCAGAATCCCGGGTGCATTCTGCCATTGTTAGACTTGTGGAAAGACCATTTTTTCTAACACGGAAATAGGGCCAAGCGTCTCCCACTAGACTGTGGACAATACCTGGGAACAGGTAATGGGGGCCTTTGCATTCCCAATACCTGGCACGTGCCTGGCACAAGAAAGTAAATAATCAAGGAAACTGGGGAAGCCTCTGTGACAAAAAATTCTACGTTTAGTCCCAAACCTTTCATCTGTGCCTCGCTCAGTCCTGAAGACTTCTTCTTGAACAGCTCCTCCCTTTCACTCCAAGGAGTAAGAAAAAGTTACTTAGTTGAAACGTCTGCTCAGAGTTCTGGGAACCACCTTCACCTTTCCTGCTAACGAGTGATAGAGGATGTAGATGGGGCTGGGAGAAATGAAGCATCTCTGAGCGGCAGAGCAATAATACCGTCCCAGGCGGCAGGGGTCTGGCGGGCTCCCTTAGTGACCCCCGCCCTGACCTGCCCTAATCCCCAAATTTGGAAACAAATCGCGAGCAAGCGCGAAGGAGGACCGACTGGGCATCTCTGAGACGTGACGGGGGACTCCGGTCGTCGCTAAGTGGAACTTCCCGGGGACCCCTCGGGCTCTAGGCAATAATAGGTCCCTTTGATCAGGGACCCAATGGATAATAGTCCCACGCGAGGCTTCCGCAGGGACAGCGTGGACGCCGACGCCCAGGACGAGATGCCCACCACCAGCGGGCTGTTGGAAGACATCAGGCGGCGGCTGCTGCGCGCCTTCCAGCGGGCGGTACCGCGCGCGGGCTCGAGACGGGCCCGGGAAGAGGCGGAGGCAGCGGCTGAGGCCCGGCCGGAGGAGCTTAGCTCGGCGCGCGTCGAGGGCGCCCTGGCCGCGCTGCGCGCGGAACTGGTGAGGGCGCGGGCTGGGCGGCCGGCTCCCGGGCGGCTCCTCCGCGGTCTTCTCGCCGCTCTGGGGATTAGGCCTTCCGTGAGGATTTGGGGAGGCTGTTCCGAAGAAGGGAAGGCGGGCATGCAGAGAGGGAGAGCTGCTCACTGGCCTTGATCTTCCCAGGATACCAACTCACACCCAGACACAGCGTTGGTCGCCCCCATCTCCCCAACAGCATCTGGGTGGGAAGGGGCCCTGCAGGACCCACGGCAGGGTGCTGGCACCCACTGGGGCCTGAGAGTCTACAAATGACACGCAAGATCCCAGTAACACTTCTCCAACTCGTTTCTGTACTTTTCTACACTACAGAGAACTTTTGTATGTATGGCATGTGAAGGAGGAAATTTGAATGAAGTAAATTATCTCTTGGGATTGTTGGAGCGTGTCTTCCTCCCTCAGGTCTTTTCTTTAAATCCTGCAAGTTTTACATTTTCCTTTGGTAAGAATTCAGAAAACTGGGAATCAGGGACAGATTAGCCAATATGCAAGGTCAGCACTGGTGCTTACCTTACTTACCAGATCATCTGTAGTGAACAATTTCACAGTTTCACAAAGATGTGGTGGAACCCATGTGAAATTGTTCACTGCAGTTTAGTAAGTAAGCGCAAGTAAACCCGTGCTGACCTTGCTTACTGGGTCGTCAACACCTGTCAGGGATTATAAATTTGAAAAGTGGCTTTGATTCTGTAGGAAGGTGCTGTGGGGTTGAGAGAGAGATGCCAGCCATACCTAGAAGCAGAATCTTTGATGTAGGGAAAAAATGTGAAATTGTTCGCCGCAAATGATCTGGTAAGGTAAGCATCATGCTTATCTTGCCTATTGGATAATCCGCCCCTGCTGGGAATAATAGGTTGTTTTGTAAAACTGTAGCTTTTGGACATTATACAGGATAGGCCCAAATATTAAGCAGGTGTTTAAAAAAAAAAAAACCCACTGCTGTCCAGTTGATTCTGACTTATAGCAACCCTATGATAAACAGGTGTAAGTGTTGGTAAATATTTTAGATTACTGTTTTTAATTTTTTAAAAAAACCTTAAATTAGACAAAATTTGAAAATAACAAAATGAGTGAAACAATTCAAACTTTAAAATGATGTTGCCTGTGAATGCATGTAGCGGAGACTTGGAAATTCTACTTGTTTTCACTGATTACTAGTAAAATATTAACCACTACTTCAGAACAGATTTAACCATCAGTAAATTCTCTGACTTAAAAATCTTAACAGAATATCTCTCGTTTCTAAGTTTAGGAAGCATAGTAGGATAGTAAATCTAATTTTACCCTTGTTAACGATCTTTATCTGACAGAGTTGTGCTATCTCTGATCCAGTCATATTGAAGAAACACCTAATTTTCTCACTGAGCAGCTGGCTAGCAGAGACACCTGATAACAGTTACATAAGGGTGTGCCGGGAGCCAAGAAGCCAAACTGGAAGGCTGAGACCCGGCTTAGCCATCATCTCTTTGTGCAGCTGACCGGGATATTTCACTACTCCTTTCTCCCCCTCAGTTGACTCATATTTAAATAAAATGAAGAGATTTTATTGAATAAACTCTGAGGCACCCTCCAACCTTAACATTCTAATAAGGTGCTCCATCAGCAGGATTTAAGGCAAGTTATGTATTGGGGATAGGGGTGGGAAGGAGGTGGGGAGTAAAACTCCAGACAGATGAGGGTTCAAATCCCAGTGTTAACATTTACTGGTGGCTTTGAGAAAGTTAATCAGCAAATGTGAGCTTTAGCTTTCTCATGTGTAAAATGGAGATAGTTCTCATAGGATTACTATAAGGATATGAGATAATGTTATATATGAAGTGCCTACAACATAGATGCTATTTATACAGCAGCTCTTATTATGATGATGTTGTGTGCCATTAAGTCAATTCCAACTCATAGCAATCTTATATGACAGAGGGTTGCCCAATAGGATTTCCTAGGCTGTAATCTTTACAGGAGGAGCCCTGGTGGTCTAATGGTTAAGAGCTACGGCTGCCAACCAAAAGGTTGGCAGTTCAAATCCACCAGGTGCTCCTTGGAAACCCTATGGAAACCCTGGTTGTCTAGTGGTTAAGAGCTACGGCTGCCAACCAAAAGGTCGGCAGTTCAAATCCACCAGGCGCTCCTTGGAAACTCTATAGGGCAGTTCTCCTCTGTCCTATAGGGTCATTATGAGTCAGAATCAACTCGATGGCAATGGGTTTGTTTTTTTTTGGTTTCAGTAATCTTTATGGGAACAGATTGCCATGTCTTTTCTCCTGCAGAGCGGTTGGTGGTTCTGAACTGCTGACCTTTTGGTTAGCAGCTGAGTGCTTAATTATTATAATAGAACTTGGAGACAGATTGAACAAAATAAGGACAGCACGTATGTATCAAAATTACTGAAGTCATTTGCGCTTAAGGACAGAGATTTATCCCAGAAAGAACCAGAGAATTTTACACGTACACACATGCTGTGTTTCGGGGGTGCAGACCAGGATCAATATCTGGGTCGACTGTTTCACCAATGTGTGTGACTGGTCATGAGGAAGAGGCAAAGGAGAGTGGATGCGTTAGCTTAACATCATCCCTCTACTAGAAGTTGTTGTTGCCGTTAGGTGCTGTTGAGTTGGTTCCGACTCATAGCGACCCTATGTACAACAGCACAAAACACTGCCCAGTCCTGCACCATCCTCACAATTGTTACTATGCTTGAGCCCATTGTTGCAGCCACTGTGTCAGTCCGTATCATTGAGGGTCTTCCTCTCTTTCACCGACCCTCTACTTGACCAAGCATGATGTCCTTCTCCATGGACTGGTCCCTCCTGATAACATGTCCAAAGTTTGTGAGATGAAGTCTTGCCATTCTTGCTTCTAAGGAGCATTCTGGTTGTACTTCTTCCAAGATAGATTTGTTCATTCTTCTGGAAGTCCATGGTATATTCAATATTCTTCACCAACACCATGATTCAAAGGCCTCAGTTCTTCACCAGTCTTCCTTATTCGCTGTGCAGCTTTCGCATGCATATGAGGAAACTATGAGAAGTAGTTTCTGATAATGCTCCATTAACTGTGTTTCTATAGGAATCAGTATTTATCCAAATATGTACATATTTGTGCAAGGAAAAATGATGAAGAAGTTCTATTAATTTAGAATTGTGTTGCTATTTATATTAGGTTTAATTATTTGTTGATTGAATTGGTCTTGGTGGGGGGTGCATTGATTCTAAGGTCTATGAATAGATTTCAGGGATTCTGTATACCTAAAATTATACGCATAATTTTGTATGTGCATGAAGTGCATTTTTTTTTCAGAGAGGTTCATAGGTTTCATCACATTCTCCAAGGGATCCACAATCAAAGAAAAGTTAAAAAACACAGGTGTTTGAATTTCCTAAATAGGTGTGATATATTTTGCTTTATTTAGCTGGTGAACAAGTATTGATAATTTCTCCCAGTGATTCTTGGCGTGAAAGTACATGATGGATATTCAGCAGTTCCATCATTTAGTCATTCATTTACTCAGTCTTTCAATAAACACATAGAGAATTTACCATGTTGTGTGCTCAGAAGTGCACTCATAGTTGGGGATACAATTATGAATAAGAAACAAATTCTGGCTTCAAAATCATCAGTTCAGTCTAATTTGTGTGTTATGAGAAGCACGTGTACAGAACACTGTAGAAACACACATAAGGGACAGCCTGGGCAATCAGGGAGGGCTTCCAAGAAGAGGTGGCACTTGGTTGGGGTCTTGAAGGGTAGATAGGAGTTCAGCAGGAAGAGAGACGGCAAAGAGCATCCTAAGTAGAGGGGGCAGAAGAAGGTATGGTTCAGCATGGTGTTCATTCAGGGACCAGCAAATTTTCTGACCAGCTGCAGTTCAGGCTCATGTGGTGAGAGTGCCAGGAAATGAAGCTGGAAAAGTAGAGCAGGATTATAGAGCATTTTGTGCCACAGGAGAGAACTGAAGCTTCCTGTAGGCACGACACAGGTGCAGGGGCTTTTTGTGGTGGTTGTGTTGCTGTTACTCTTTGTTTGCTGGACGCTCATTTACTTTATTGTTCGCTAATAGTTGCTGTCAGGGAAGTGTCACCAGGTGCTGAAGAATGGAGAAAAATGTCCTAGAGGGAAGCTTCAGTTAATTTTATCCAATGAGTTTTTGTTGCGAATTGGGAGAGGACTCGCAATGTTTGATTTTTACCAGCAGAACTCCTGGGTGCATCCTGGAGTGGTTTCTGTTGGCAGGTTGATGATGGGTTTTAAGCAGAGAGAGCAAGATCCTCAGGAACTGTATTAAACAAGGCCCTACTTTAAGAAATTTGCAAATGGTCGATCATAAGTTTTCAGCTGTAATACAAAGATTATGTTGGACTAACCTTTGTTGGACTGCTTCTTAGATAAACCACCCTAGGCATCTATTTTTGAATACATGAGGCCCTTCATAAACCCCCACTGAAGGAGGGTATAAATCAGCCTTGCTATATAACAGATTTCACTCTAGAGTGAAAAGTGTTTGATTATATAAGTACACATAACTGCACATATGCCTCTGAGGTGTTGTTAAATGTTTTTGCTCGGCAGGGAGACCATTTAAAATTCTGAAAACTTGAAATGACAAGTAATCAAGTAAATAGGCCTGGGTCCTGAATGCTCAGGTGGCCCTGCGTGGCTATCCTGTGGTTCAGAAAGCTCATAAAGATAAATGATTTCATTGCAGATCACATGCCATTGCTTGAAAACAGCCTTCCATGCATAGGTATTTTTCATATGGACAGCTTCGTGCATCAGCTGTTTTTGTTTTCATTTCAAGGCTATTTCAAAAGCTATCTGTATATCTGGATTTTACCTTGTCCCTTGTCATCGGGAAAGTCAGTTTTATAGCCAGGCCAAACAGGCAGGACTGGAGAATAAGATGAGAAATACATCTCTCTTGATATCTTATTTTCCCTTCTTACAAACGCCTTATTTTTCCTGTGCAGTCAGAGTGGTTTCATTTAATCTCTATCTCAGGCTAATAAAAATCCCTCCCTTTTTTTTCCCTTAACTTTTAGCTGGAAATGCGTTTCCAAAACCGCCAGCTGGCCAGAACTTTACTGGATTTAAACATGAAAATGCAGCAATTGAAAAAGGAGTATGAACTGGAAATTGCATCAGAATCTCAAGACCTGGAAGATAATGCTGTGAACCAGGAATAACAAAATACACATTTGAAGATCTGAACCCTAAAATTAACAGACAACGCCAAAATAATTCTGATGGTAGAATTATGGATGCTTTGTATAAGCTTTTAGGGGCAATTTGGAGACTGAAAACTCAGATGCTGTGGGGAAGTGACAGAAAACATCTAAGAGAGAAAGGAGTGGAAAATGGTGTGTAATCAAGTTTTAAATTTATTCATTGTTTTGGCTGGGAGATAGATATGAAAAGAATGTGTTGAAGAGTGCCTTAATACCAATTTCCAGCATTCCATAGCGTGTCAACTTAACTTTCTGCCATTACCCAAACTTTCTGATTCTGTGCTTTTTTAGCGTGATTTCTTTTTATTTGTCTGGTATCCATCCAGTATTCCTCCCTTTTTTGAGAATTACGTCTAGCTGGATTCCAACCAGGTCTCTGGGTGACGCGAGTGGTTTGCGCTAGACTACTAACCAAAAGGTTGATGGTTTGAATCCACCCAGCGGTGCTGCAGAAGAAAAGCCTGGCAGTCAGCTTCCGTAAAGTCCTTTGAACCTGAGCTCAGTTCTACTGGTAACACATGGTGCCACCATGGTTGCCAAATAGAGTGGATGGCAACTGGTTTGGCTTCTTTTCTTTTTTGGATTCCAACCGTGCCCTTTAGATCAAGTTTGCCATTCAGGTTGCCCCACCTCCTTGAATATAGTCATGCAAATCAAGGCAGGCTGGTCAGTTTTTCCTTAGGATCTTCTGAACTGGAGCTAAGGAAGAGATAACAAAAAAAACCAAACCCACTGCGTTGATTCCAACTCATAGCGACCCTATAGGACAGAATAGAACTGCCCCATAGAGTTTCCAAGCAGCACCTGATGGATTCAAACTGCTGACCTTTTGGTTAGCAGCCATAGCACTTAACCACTGTGCCACCAGGGTTTCCAATTCCCTAATGGTAGAAGCTGTGTGTGGGGGAGGGGTGGGTTGGTGGGGATTGGAAGGTCCAAGTAGCCATCACTGGAGAAAGTATGAGTTCTCATGAAGGAGGGTGAAACTGAACCACCCAGAACACAGAAGGGGCGAGAGAGTGCTGCTCTTCCTTGTCTCTGGGGTCAAGCTGTATAAAAACCCAGGCCTTGCTGTTACCTGGTTACATGAAATACCTTAGAATCCTCCTGATAAAGTCTCCTTTTCCAAGTAAATTTGAGTTGAAGTTTTATAACTTGTATCCAAAACTCCTATGTTAAGTTTTTAAGAGTTAAAATGGTTCTTATCGTTCAAGTGGGATATCTAACTACACCTTAAAAACGCCGAGTTTTTAATGTAAAAAAAAGTCAATAAAAAAGCTGGGTATCTAAATGATATTTACAAAGTTTATATCTGCAAAAAATTAATTTATAAAAATGTATGTAATCTTAACAGTTAATAAAAATAGTTCCTGAAGACAAAGGAGAACAGAATGGACGTGCTCTTTCTCTTTTGAAAATAAATACAAATTGTTTTATGTGCGTGAGGATTTGAGAATTATCTGGACCACGATAAGTTTGTAACTTTTTTTTTTCCCACAGTAAGCAAATTATTCTAGCCTTTAGTTCGTAATTTCTCCTGTCTGTAAAATTGAGTTATTACCATGTTCAGCTGACAGGACCTTCTCAGATGAGCTTTAAGCAGCATTCTGACACCGGCCCACTGAATTTCTTAAGACATTCTGCATATGAGCTTTTGGCCTTTAAGTATACAGACTGATAGCATAAATTTTATTTGTAAAATAGGTATCCTATGTGTCTCTTCCCCTGAAAGTTATAGAACTTCTGAGGAAAGAGTTGGTGGGGTTCTTTGTGATCTGTTCTTTGAAAAAGATTCTACTTGGTAATTGTTGGTACAGTCCTTTTCAAGTACAGTTTTAAGATTAATATTTATAAATCATTGTGATGTTGTCTTTAGAAAATACTCAGTTCCTTATAGAATACGGAGCTGCTGACATTGGTTAATATTCATGTGAATAGTTTGATTATATTGATAATGTATTGGGAATCCAAAGAAAGAAAATTTAAAAGAGAACTTCTGGAAATGGATGCATTGGGTTTTACTTTTTCAGACAAAAAGTCTCCACCATTTTTTTGGAAAGTTTTTGCTTATCCCTTTTTCCCCCTATTGTTCAGTGATAAACCTTGGATCTCTACATTTTAGGGGTGACAGAAGCAGAAAGAGAAACTCTTTGTTTCAAAAGTGTCTTAGTTTTTGAAAGTTCTAATCAGTGGAGTGGACTTGTGCAACATGGAAATACAATGGAAGCTTGATAAGCGAGATACATTTGTTAGTAAGGGGACATTGGTGTTCTGTGGTAGAATTCTCACACTTCCATGCCACAGACCTGGGTTCAATACCTGGCCAGTGTACCTCATGCACGGTTGCTACCTGTCTGTCAGTGGAGGCTTGTGTGTTGCTATGAGGTTGAACAGGTTTTAGCAGAGCTTCCAGATGAAGAAAGGAGCCCTGCTGGTGCAATGGTTATTGTATTTGGCTGCTGACTGAAAGGTTGGCAGTTCAAACCCACCAGCCACTCCATGGGAGAAAGATGTGGTAGTCTGCTTCTGTAAAAATTTACAGCCTTGGAAACCCATGGTGCCATTCTAAATGTTCTATAAGGTCGCTATGAGTTGGGATCAACTTGTCGCCAGTGGATTTTTTTTTTTTTTTTGGTCCAGCCTATGATGGTCTAGGAAGAAAGACCTGGTGATCAGCCAGTGAATGCCCTGTGGATCACAATGGTCCATTCTGTAGGCCATCATGGCGGTGGTACAGAACTGGGCAGAGTTTTATTTTTTTCCATTGCGCATGGAGTTGCCATGAGTTGGGGGCTGACTCCATGGCAGCTAACAACAATGATAATCATTAGTAAATGTTTTTGTTTTCTTTTTCCTCCAAAATGATTTCTGTTCAAATATGACATCCCTCGCTTTTTTCTTTTTTAAGTGGCGGAAACCAGATGATGGTTTTCATAAATGTGTTTTCTTTGAAATACTGCTCAGCTGCTGGTTGTTGGCTTGCGGGACTGTGATCTTGTCAGCTATGGAAAATGGGAAGACAGCAGGAAAACTTTTCTAAGGGATATGAGGATGTGCCCACGATTATTACATTTTTTCCTCTTTCCAGGGATTTCACATAAACTAGAGCAACAGTGTGACATTCTAAAGAAATATGAGCTGGAAGAGACCAAACTACTGCCAAGTGGAGGGGAAAATGAGAGAATAATTATAACCTAAACTATGCATCAGGGAAGTAGTAACTGGAAAATGTGAAAAAAGGAAGGTGTTCATAATAATAGTGGATAGAGAGGGCCAAAGGAAGAGAAACAGAAAACAGTTTAGTGAGGAAAATATGGTGTTCAGATTTTGCAAAGTACGCAAGTTCTCAGCTTTAACTGTGGGGAAATGAAATCATGTTAGCAGGAAATGGGCTTTCGGTATATGGTGCTTGTTTAGTACCTACCAGTGAGTAGGTGCCAAGTGAATTATGACAATTAGGAGCTTTGCACAGGTTGCTAGGCATTAAGTTCCTTTCCAGGTGGTCTGGAAGAACGCACGTTTTGTTTGGCTTGCCAAACTGCTGCTGTAACAGGTGCTGTCGGAGCTGCCAGCCTGGAGACAGATCAGAGGCACTGTGTGTAGCCCCATGGTGGCTGAGCCCACACCAGGGTAATTATCAGAATCCCATCTCCCCTGGCCGCTTCCCTGGCAGGGTACAGGGCTTGGCTCAGCCATCAGCTTTGTTTGTTGACCACAGTTATCACCGCCAGAGTCCCTCCAGGCCTTGGGCCTGCACCAGGCCCCACTAGGTGCTTTCTCTCTTGGTTGCTTTTGTTGCTGCTGCTGCTACCGTGTCATTGCCTTTTCTGCCTCTCTGGCCACAGTATTAGTGAGATTTATGGTAGGATTGTAAGTATGGTTAGGGTTAGTGTTGAACATATGCCATCCTGTCTACTCCTGAGTCTCGTGGCCTCTTTTTCCACCGGAACCAAGTGCTGGACAATATTACTCGGAGGTAAGTGGACACCTCTGTCTTAGTTTCCTAGAGCTGTTATAACAGAAATACCATAAATGGGTGGCTTTAAAGAACTCATATATTTTCTCACAGTTGAGGAGACTAAAAGTCGAAATTCAGGGCACTGGCTCTAAGGGACGGCTTTCTCTGGGAAGATGCTTGTCTCCTGGCATTTTTTTCAGTTTGTTGGAGATCTTTACGTGACATCTGTTTTCCACAGTTTCTGTTTCCTTATCGCCACACTTATGCTGCAAAGTGATTAGGTTTAGGACACACCCTGCACTGGTAGGGTGTCATTCACATAAGAAAGAGAACCATATTTCCAGACAGAAGTACATCCGAAGGTATAGAGGTTAGGATTCCAACACACATTTTGGAGGGACACAATTCATTTCATAATAACACCTTACAGCAACCTAGGTCAGGTGCTGCTTCTCAGGAGGCCATGTATCCCTCATTCCCTCTTGGTCCAGCCTCGGATGAATGTGGGGCCTTAGGAGACTCTACCTTTTCCTCAGGAGCAGTAGTGCCACCATCTTTCTCTGCTGGGACCAGTGCAGGGGGGATAAGTGGAATTTAAAGATAAAAATGAAACTAGCAATGATATCAACTACCATTCCTGTGCCAGGCATTGTGCTAAGAACACCTCATGTATTAGCTTATTTAATCCTCACAATGATTTGTAGGAGTCTGGGACATGTTTTTGGAGTCGTTTGGCCTTGGAATTCATTCCTGGCTCTGCCACTGACCAGCTCTATGACCTAAGGCAAAATTGCTTTAACTTTGTTAGGTCTGCTAAAGGGGCCCTGGTGGCGCAGTGGTAAAGCATTTGGCTTACTAACCAAAAGGTTGGCAGTTCGAATCCACCAGGTGCTCCTTGGAAACCCTATGGGGTTTACTCTGTCCTATAGGGCTGATATGAGTTGGAATTGACTCGACCGCAATGGGTCTGGTTTTGGTTTTAAAGGAGCAAGTGAAATGGTACCCATTTTATTTAAACTTGAGGAGCTATTGAAGAACCGCAGTGCAGGTTTGGGAGACGGAGATAGTGGGCAAGACTCTTCTACTTCCCATGTGTTTCTTCCTCACATATCTTCAGGGCTTCTATGATCTTACCAGCTATCTCAGTTTCCTAGAGCCGCCATAACAAACTACCACAGAGTGGGTGGCGTTAAACAACAGAATTTATTTTTTCACAGTTCTGGAGGCTAGAAGTCCAAATCGTGGTCTCGACTGTGTCAATTTCCTTCTGTGGACATCTCTCCTAGTTTCCAGTGGCTGCTGGCAATCCTTGGTGTTTCTTGGTTGCTCATAGATGCATCCACCTCTGTCTTCATGTGGCATCTGCCATCCTCCTGTGTGTCTTCCTCTCATAAAACACCACTCAGAAGGGATTAGGATTAGGACCCATCCTACTCCTATATCACCTCATTTAACTTAACTGATAACAGAAGAAAATCATTATTTCACCCAAACAAGGCCACATTCACAGGCACAGGGGTTAGGACTTCAGCATATCTTTTTGGGAGATACAATTCAATCCATAACACCAGCCTTTTGGACTTAGATCTTTCCTGTGTCTCTTCATCACAGCATTTTCACATCTAACGTTCTGTTGCCTGCTGTCTGTTGTGATGTTGGCTCTGAATCTCCTTTGTTGGTTGATTGGTTTATTTACTAAACATGGGAATAGACACAGAAGAGATATAAAATGGCTAGTAGCTACCACTCACCAAACACTGAATCTGCCTGGCACACAGTAGTACGTGCTTTTAAGACTTAAATCTCTCAACAATACTCTAAAGTTGGAATGATTACATTTCCGTTTTATAGCTGAGGAGAGTGATATTAGAGAGGTTATGCAATTTGCCATGGGTCACTCAGCTAGCAAGAGAAGTTGTCAAGATTTGCATGCGGGGTTGGGTATGATTCTTGTTATTGAGACCCTCCTAATCTAATGGAAGAGATCCATGCACAAGGAAAATTAGAACAGAAGCATGTGTAAAGTTGTAGGGATGCTTTTTTCAACAGTAGACAAAGAAGGCTTCATTGAGGACATGCTTCCAAGTTATTTCCTATGTCAGTCTAGAAAAAAGCACTCTGTGTCTTGTTTCCTACATAAACTCCTTGGGTGATGTTGGACAAATCACTACAACCTATTTGAGCCTCATTTTTCTCTTTTGAAAATGAGAGGGATAGTTGAAATGGCCTCTAAAACATTCGTTTAACTTAGAAATTTCTATTTAATTCTAATCCTGTCTGCTTGTAGGAGCCCTGGTGGTGCAGTGGTTAAAGCACTCAGTGGTTAACTGAAAGGTTGGTAGTTTGAACCCACCAATCACTCTGCAGGAAAAAGATGTGACGGTCTGCTTCTGTAAAGATTCAAACGTTGGAAACCCTATAGGGGCAGTTCTACTCTGTCCTATAGGCTCTCTGTGAGTTGGAATCAACTCATTGGCAGTGGGTTTGGTTTGGTCTGCTTGACTCTTTAATCACTCATCTCTGACGTGCCCGGGCTTTCTGACACCTGTGGTAACATGGTGGGCTGCTGACCATTCACACTGGTCCGGGGCCATGAAGTGGAGTCTCTTGGTCCCAGCCCTGGCCCTGATCACAGCCCCAGTTGTTGCTACCTTGATGATAACAAGGAGCAATTCTTGTCATTCTTGGATCTCCTCTGCTCTTCTCACCAACACTTTGACTGCAGCCAGGGCAAAACGTCATATTTGCACTTCAGAGGAAGAAGAGCATTACTTGGACCTGTTCTGTGTTACGGTTTTAGAAGCAGTCCAGTGAATTGCCTGCTGTGGCAGATACTGCTGGTTGAGAAGCAGTACAGCATGACAATCAAGAGTGCAGCCTCTGGAATCAGATGACTGAGTCTGAATCTTGGCTGCTTCACTTCCTCACTATGTTACTTAACATCTCTGCACGCCATTTACTTATCAGTAAAATGATAATAATTATACCTACCTCATGAATTGGTTGTCAATATCTAATGGTTGGTACACGTGAAGTGCTTAGAACAATACATGGTAAGTAATCAAATGGTGCTTATTATTATAATAGCCTACCCAACAAACATTTTCTTCATCTTATTGCCTATTTCCACTTTCCTATTGGAAGTGCCTGATTCCAAGATAGAGACTGAGAATGATGTTATTTATTTTTCCCAGCTTCCCTTACAGCTCAGGATGGCCATATGACCCAGTTCTGTCCAATAAGACATAAGGGAAAGTCTACTAGGGGGTTCTGGGAAACATTTTTCTTCATGACAAATGGAGAGACAGGAGATGAGCTCTCTTCCTCCCTATGTCTTCCTTTTCTGCTTACAAACATTATCACACATTGTAAAGCTTAGACTTGATGCAGCTATTCTGTGACCAAGAAGGGAGACATAAGGACATTCTGAAAATGCGTGAATAGAAAGAGGAAAAGAAGCGGTGTCTTTATGATATCACTGAGCTGCTGAAACCAACCCTGAGACTGCTTACCTATGGCCAGTCTTGTTATGTGGGACAATGACAACAAAAATAAAACCCAACTGTTTAAGCAACGTTGATTTAGATAGTTTGCAGCCAAAAAAAATCCCCACTGATACACTTGAACCCCAATAACCTCCTGAGATGAAGTTTCATCATAGTGCGTTGTCTGATTGTAACTGTGAATATCATCAGAAACTACAGGTAAAGGACTCTAGAGACTTCATTTGGTGGCTTAATGTTTCACACATTCCTTTACCACGGACCCATCCTATGCAACAATAGGAGACCAACTAAAGCATATTGGAGGGAGCCTTGTCTGAGAGGAACTGTCTACCGAACCTTGTGAAGAATCCAGAATCCTGCAGTAAGTGTTCTGACTGTTGAAAACATTTCACCATGTTTACATTCCATTAAGGATGCCCAAATACTTACGGAGCCTACTACCTACCCAATTCATTACAGGTGCCATTTTATTTTTCATCACCTGAGAAAAGTGGGAATGAAATAATCTCCTAAAATGTCCCAGGAGCAAACTGGCATCAAAACACAGTAAATTGTTTATCAGCTCTTAAATGTTTATATCAGGGAAGTTTAACAAACTGTCAAAAAAAAAAAAAAAAAAGAAAAGCCCGAAATCGAGTTTCTATATTGGAATTGAAGATGCTAGCCTTTTTAAACTTCTAGAGAATTTGGTTAGGAATTTCACGCAAAGAAATATCCAAGATTTCAAGGTGGGATTACCAGGTTGCTGACAGCAGGGCCAATGTCCACTGACCTCTACCAACATTTGTACTAGTTTATGGTTTCAAGCTTACCAGATACTTTACACTTTACCAATTGCTTTCCAGTTTACAGCTTAGCAGGTACAGTTATAGCCAACATAGGTCTTTAAACTCACAATAACCCACTGAGGTAAGTGGTGCTTGAGGCTGTTGAAATTTGAGGGGCATCACTAATGTTTGCCTGTCTGAATTTGGAAGCATCCTCCTCATCCTGCTTCCCAAGATGTCACTTTCCCTAAGTAGCTGCTGCTATCTCCACGCAGGAGTATAGAGTAGGGAGTCAGAAAATCCAGTTGCAGTTCTCACCTCTGAACAGATCTTGCTGTGTCATATCTGAGAAGTCATTGATGTCTATGGACTTCAATCACCTCATTTGTAAAGTGGGAGTTGGGCTCAAAATAATCTTTAAGATTTCTTTCAACTCCTGAAGTCATTTTTCTCGGAGCTAGATATGTTTTTGAATTTATGTTGGCAATAACTACACAGCAGCCCAGGTTTAACTGTGGAGAAAGTGTTAGATTAAAGCAGGCTTTAGATTTTGTCATGCAGATGTACAAGATGGACAAGGTGGCAATGAAAATGAGAACATTTCAACATTGTCAATGCAAAGATAATGAATCATGGAATATAAATGTGGTTAGAGTAAGGATTAAAGACAAGATGGCTGACAGAAAAAGGGACAGTTGAGGTGCCTAAGGGGACATGTTGAAAAATAGTTATAGTAAGAAAAATTGAGTAAGAGGCAAGTCAAAATAACAAGAAGTTAAGGTGAGAGAGTTAGAGTCCTGAATTTGTGATTCCATAGCTGGAGCTGTTCTAGGTCACCACAAGTTCTAGGATGTGACTGAAGTGGGATAGAGAAGAAAGTCATTAGAAATGAAAAGTTTAGGGCAGACATTTTGGTGGTTCATCTAGACTTTAGGAAAAAGTTCACTTTTTGGTGACTCTTATTTCATCATTTTTAAAAATGATGTTGCTGTTGTTAGGGACCGTCAAGTCAATTTTCTACTCATAGCAACCCCTTTGACAAAGTAGAACCACCCCACCACCCCATAGAGTTTTCTTTTAGGCTGTAATCTTTACTGGAGCAGATCGCCAGGTTTTTCTTCCATGGAGCAGCTGGGTGGGTTTGAACCTCCCACCTTTCAGATAGCATCTGAGCACTCAAATGTTGTGTCACAAGGGCTCCTTAGAATGATGCTAACCACCACAAAAAATTCACTGGGTTTAAAAACAGAATAAAAATAACAGTGTATTAGTTTCTTTCTTTTTTTAATCCCACGAAGAATTAAAGAAAATTGATTTAATATTTTAAATCAATGAAATTGATTTCCTTTCAAATTGTATTGATTTTAATAAGAAGCAGAGATTTAATTCTATTTTGAATTCTGTTTTGGAACTTGAATCAAGTGACCCTGAAATGTTTCAAAATTAAAATTATCTTTAAAGCACTGAATGAAAAAAATTCAAGTCTAGTCCATTTTCATCTTCTTTCCAAAATTACAAATGTTTGGTACCAATTACAAAATAGTCAGTGTCCTATGCATGGGCCTTAAAACATGCATCAAAAATGACCATGATTGGCTACGTCGTCACATTTTCATTTGATGAGTGACAAGTGGGTTGATTTTATTGATTTTGAACAGTTTTTATTGCTCATTATATGAATGCCAAACAAACATACATACAGCACAGATGATAGGATGTACAACATAATTAGAAAAGATGCTGCCAGTGCACAGATGGTCTTACACATAAAAGAGGGGCATCTATTACATGGTTATACTTCCAAAGTCATTCAGCAACTCATAGGAATAGTTAAAGAAATTGAGTGGAATAGTTTGGAGGAGAGAAGACTTAGGGATTAGAGGATAACTATTTTCACATAATTAAAGAGCTGTCATGGACAGCATCATCCTTACAGTTGGACAAGCACCCCTCCCCCACCTTGGAGTTGTTTGACATGATGCGTCCAGGAACTCTGGGACTCATGCCTTTGATGTTGTCCTGGGACCTTGGTGAGGGGATCAACTTTGCTGAATGGCAGGGTATTTCTTTCATTTTTTTGTGTGAGTTTCGGCAACCAGGAAGGTGCTGACACACTGACATTGGGTGATTCTCATTCCTATTAGACACAGGAAGTGCTTAGGGCTACCAAAAATCCAGTGCCAATGCTTGGACTTTAAGCCATATTATGTGGGCCCATGCATTAGCTCTTACCCTTCCATGATCTTGTTCTGACCATACTGCACCTCCAATCTATAGCAACTGAGGGGATCCTGCAATGGAAGTGGCAGCCTTTATCCTGTGTCCTCAACTTCCCCAGCACCCAGGGTAGTTACCTCTTCTCCTCCACAAGCTCCATGCCGTGTATCAGGGAGTCCTCCAGACTTGACCTTGTCTGCCGTTTTTGAGGGCTTTCAAAGATTTTGCTCCACAACTCTAATGTGCCCTTCTTATCAATATCATCTTTTATAATGGCAAAGGAAGTGAACAGGCACTTCACCAAAGAAGACATTAAAGCGGCTAACAGACACACGAGGAAATTCTCACGATCATCAGAGAAATGCAAATCAAAACCACAATGAGATGCCATCTCACCCCGGCATTACTGGCACAAAGCAAAAACAATGGAAATAACAAATGTTGGAGAGGCTGTGGGGAGATCAGAACTCTTATGCACTGCTGGTGGGAATGCAAAATGGTACAACCATTTTGGAAAACCATATGGTGCTTCCTTAGAAAGCTAGAAATAGAAATACCATAGGATCCAGCAATCCCACTCCTAGGAATATATCCTAGAGAAATAAGAACCGTCACATGAATAGACATATGCACATCCATGTTCATTGCAGCATTGTTCACAATAGTAAAAAGAAGGAAAACAACCTAAATGCCCATCAACAGATGAATGGATAAACTGTGGTACATACACACAATGGAGAATTATGCAATGATAAAGAACAATGAATCTGCGAAGCATCTCATAACATGGAGGAATCTGGAGGTCATTATGCTGAGTGAAATAAGTCAATCACAGAAGGACAAACATTGTATGAGACCACTACTATAAAAACTCATGAAAAGGTTTACACACAAAAAGAAAGAATCTTTGATGGTTATGAGGGAGGGGATCGGTGGGGATGGAAAAACTAGTGTTAACTTTGGTGAAGGGTAAGACAGTACACAATCTTGGGGAAGCCAGCACTACTTGTCCAAGGAAAGGTCATAGAAGCTCCATAGACACATCCAAACTCCCTGAGGGACCGAATTGCTGGGCGGAGGGATGTGGGGACCATGATCTCGGGGAACATCTAGCTCAATTGGCATAACATAGTTCATAAAGAAAATCTTCTACATTCTATTTTGGTGAGTAGCGTCTGGGGTCTTAAAAGCCTGTAAGCAGTCATTTAAGATACTCCACTGGTCTCACCCAGTCAGAAGCAAGGGAAAATGAAGAAAATAAAAGACACAAGGGAAAGATTAGTCCAAAGGACTAATGTACCACAACTACCACGGCCTCCACCAGACTGAGTCAAGTACAACTAGATGGTGCCTGGCTACCACCATTGACTGTTCTGACAGGGATCACAATAGAGGTTTCCCAGACAGAGCTGGAGAAAAATGTAGAACAAAATTCTAACTCACAACAGAAGACCAGACTAACTGGCCTGACAGAGACTGGAGAAACCCCGAGAGTATGACCCCTGGACACCCTTTTAGCTCAGTAATGAAGTCACTTTTGAGGTTCACCCTTCAGCCAAAGATTAGACAGGCCCGTAAAACAAAATGAGACTCAAGGGGCACACCAGCTCAGGGTCAAGGACTAGCAGGCAGGAGGGGAGAGGAAAGCTGGTAATAGGGAACCCAAGGTCAAAAAGGGAGAGTGTTGACATGTCGTGGGATTGTTAACCAATGTCATAAAACAATATGTGTACGAAGTGTTTAATGAGAAGTTAGTTTGTTTTTAAACCTTCATCTAAAGCACAATAAAAAAAAATTGTCTCTTGCCTTCTTCAATTGATGTGGTAACAGTGTGCTTTCCTAAGTAGTTCTTGAGCCATGCCAGATGATGGACCATTGTCTAGCACAATTTTATCAGTCAAACTCATTGATGCTCTTTTTATTTAAAAAAATTTTTTCTTTTCTCTCTGTGTGTCAAATGGCTTCTATTGCCATGGTTTCAAGTTCACTACTTACTTTTCTGCAATATCTAATCTGTGATAATACCATCCATTGTGCTTGTCATATCACACATTGTAGTTGTCATGTATAGAAGTATTCTTTATGTTTCATGTTTCTACTTGACTTTTTGAACATATGGAATACTTTTATAATAACTGTTTTAAAGTGTGTATTTGATACCACTAACAACTATATCAGTTCTAGGTTGATTTCAAGTAATTACTTTTTTTCTTCATTATGGGTCGTATTTTCTTGCTTCTTTGCATGTCTAGTAATCTTTGATTGGATGTCAGACATCATAGTTTTATCTTGTTGAGTGCTGGATATTTTTGTATGCCTGTAAATAGTCTTTCTTTTTTTTCTAGGATGTAGTTACATTACTTGGATACCATATGATTCTTTCAGTTCTTGATTTTAAGATTTGTTGGGCGGGCTAGAACAGCATTTAGTCAAGGGCTAATTATTCCCCACTGATGAGGTAAGGCCCTTCTGAGGACCCTGCCCAACGTTCTGCAAATTGTGAGGATTTCTAATCTGGCTAGCAAGTGCAGGCACTGTTCCTAGTACTGTGTAAACACTGATGATTGTTCCCTTTAACCCTTTCAGATGATTACTTCTCTGGCCTTGGCCAATTTCCTTATATTATGCATTGACAAGTATTTTGGTGAATACTCAAGGGGGATCCTGTGAAGATCTCAGGGGTCTCTTTCTGTACACCCCTCACCTTTCTGGTACTCTGTCCTGAGATCCATACTTTTTTCTCTTCCCTGCACTGCAGCCTGGAAACTTTCCAAGGCGGTAATCTGAGTAAATTATAATGATCCCCATGCTTGTTTTACATCATTCAAAGATCACTGTCCTTTGTTGCCTAATAACTAGGGTCTTGAAAACTATTGTTTCCTATATTTTTTCTTTTTTTTGTTGTTGTTATTGTTTCAGGAGGGAAAATCAATTGGTCCTAGCTAAAGTTGCCTATCTCACCACCTTTTAGAGATTGTTGGTTTGTGGGCATTAATAAAGTGATGAGCCTGTAAAATTCTACCTCACTTGTTAGAAGAGAGGAGGAAATCTTTTTTTTAACTATTACACATAATTTCTTTTTGTTTAAATATTTGAAGTAAAGAATACATTGCATACAGCGATATGTATATATCATAAGCATATAGCTCCATGAATTTTCACAATGTAGAAAAATCTTTGTAATCAATAACATTAATCATAATATTAACATACTTGATAAATTAGGAGATAATATATATCATATCATCAGCAACATAGAAGCTTCCCTCAGGCCTTCTCTCAGGACCAGAAAGAGAGTAGCAAATTTGATCTTCACCTTTTTTTTTTTTTTAACATTTTATTGTGTTTTAGGTATAAATTTACACAGCAAAATAGTTTCCTATTTAACAGTTCATACACAAATTGGTCTGTGACATTGGTTGCAGTCCCCGCAATGTGTCAGCACTCTCCCCATTTCCGCACTGCCTCCCCTGTTTTCATCCCTCCAGTTTCCCTGCCCCTCCTTGCCTTCTTATCTTTACTTTTGGGCAAGTGTTGTCTGTTTGGTCTCTTACAGTTGATTGTTCTAAGAAGCACATTTTTCACCAGTGTTATTGTTTAGTTTACGGACCAATATATTATTAGGCTGAAAGGTGACCTCCAGGAGGAGCTTTAGCTCCAGGTTAAAAGGGTGTCTTGGGGCAATAGTCTCAGGGGTTCCTCCAGTCTCTAACAGTCCAGTAAGTCTGGTCTTTTTTATGAATTTTAATTTTGTTTTACATTTTTTTCCCATACTAACCAGGACCTTCTATTGTGTCCCTAGTCAGAGTGGTCAGTAGTGGTAGCCAGGCACCATCTAGTTCTGCTGGTCTCAGGGTAGAGGAGACTGTGGTTCATGTGGACTAATTGCTTCCTTGAGTCTTTGGTTTCCTTCACTCTCCTTTGCTTTAGACAGGAAAAGACCAATAGCTGTATCTTAATCTTCACCGTTTTTTAAAGGATGCTTTTATTATTGACAGGAGGAGAAAGAAAGTCTAACTGATCTTGTTTGCTTAAACTGATATTAATTAAGGACTCTTTTCAGAATAATCTAGGAAAAAGAGATAATTACTGAGGCATACTCTATAAATTCATTTAAACAATTAGCTAGATATATTTGGGATATGTGTGTGTGTATGTGTTTGTTCACAATTTCCATCTACTTGTTTAGGAAACTCAGGTAGAATCTAGATGAATTATACAAAAATTGAAGCAATTGAATATGACGAGCTGAGGGAAGTGCAGGTCTCAACATCTTTAACAAGAATTAGTGTTAGGAAAATCTCCCTGTCTTAGTTAGCTAGTGCTACTTTAACAGAAATACGACAAGTGGGTGGCTTTAACAAACAGAAATTTATTTTCTCAAGCTTAGCAGGCTAAAAGTCTGAATTCAAGACACTAGCTCTAGAGGAAGCCTTTCTCTGTCTGCTCTGGAGCAGCTTCTGTTCCTCGATTCCTTGGCAATCTTCATGTGGCTTGGCAACTATCTTCCATCATCTGTGCTTCCTTACTTGCTTGCTTGATTTTCACTTTTACATCTCAAAAGCAATTGGCTTAAAACACACTCTACACTGCCATAGCCTCGTTAATATAACAAAGAAAGCCATATTCCCAAATAGGATTAAATCCAGAGGTATAGCTATAAGGATTTACAACACGTATTTTAGGGGGAAACATTTCAATCCATGACACTCCCTTTAAAATTTTTTTGCCTTAAAGAATATACCCTAACCCTAACCCTGTTATGATTGTTTTGTTTCCACTTTTTTATGGCTTGCCTATCTTAAGTAGTGAATATCCTTAGGACTAAAGGAAGAAAGATGGAAAAAAAGGAAGGGAGGAAAGAGGGAGAGAGAATGAGAAAGAGAGAGAAAGAAAAAAAGAAGAAGAGAAGAAAAATCTAAGTACAGTTATTTGCTTATTCACTTTATTCATTCATGTATTAATACAATGCCTTGTTGTAATACCTTGTTATGGCAACCTACAAAAATATATACAATGTAAGGGAGAAAATTAAAGACAGGAATGAGAAAGTGGAACAAAGAGAAATAAAGACAAGGCAGAATAATCGATGCCAGGGTAAGATCAGTACTTGCGATGCCAAGTCTTGGACATTTGCAAGCAATAGGTTGGATATTGAGCCTTAAGCTTTCTAGCAGCTAATAACAACAACAAAAATCATTAAATCTTTTTCTGGTGTGCTATTTAAGATAAGTTACTTGCAATATATTTGCCTAGAAGCTGAATAAGTTAACTCACTTTTTTGGCTGATTAACTGTAAGGCAATTAGGTCCAGTGATGGCTGCCAAAAATGACGTCTTTTGGCTTTAGGATAGTTAAACATCAAGCCATATAGAGCAGTAACTAAAAATAAGTGCCAGTTTTCTGTGTAGACCAATCTTTGGTTACGCCAATAAATACAATGACACCTACACATCAAAATATGGTTCTCTTAATTCTGTAATTTCTCCCTTTCCTCTGCCCAGTTTTAACCTTCTTTCATGTTGATATCAAGACACTAAAGCAGACTTTTCACCATCACAGTTTTTATTCTTCTGACTCCATCACAAAGCTGTTCTTATTGTTGCTCACTCTAGTCATGGTATTAGGGTCACAGCATCTTATGAGCATAGGATTAAATAGCCTGGGAGTAATTTGAGTTTATTCATTTTAGCCTGTAGTTGATTCATGCTCACAGATTCAAAAATCAAAGAAAGATAAACTGGTTTCAGTTCAATGAAAGAGAAACAGACATGTCCTTTATTTAGAAGGATTATTTAGTATGTGAATAGGTCAATAGTTTGGGACGAGTATATGGTTGTCATTTTAATATATGAGGTAGAATAATTTCTATAATCACTCCCATGTGCCAAGGCAGGGTGCAAGGATCATAGAAAAAGATGAAGGCATGAAGGAACTCAGAGCAGAGAGGAGAGGGACTTCATACCACCAAGAAAGAAGCAGCAGGAGTGGAGCTCCTCCTTTGGACCCTGGGTTCCTGTGCTGAGAAGCTCCTAGGCCAGGGGAAGATTGATGACAAGGACCTTCCCTGAGAACTGACACTGAGAGAAAGACTTCCCCTAAAGCTAGTGCCCAGAATTTGGACTTCTAGCCTCCTAGACTGTGAGAGACTAAATTTCTGTTTGTTAAAGCCAAAAAAAAAAAAAAAAAAAAAGGAACTCAGAGTCTTGTGGGAAAGGCAGACAAGTTAGCAAATAGTTATAACCTGACATGATGCTATTAGAGATACGTTGTTATTGTTTGCTGCCGCTGAGTTGGCTCCGTTTTGTACAACAGAACGAAATGGTTTTGTTTGTACAACAGTATGAAACGTTGCCTGATCCTGCACCATCTTTATGATCATTAGTATGCTCAAGTCCATTGTGGTGACTGTGTATTTTGAATGTCTTCCAACCTAGGGGGCTCATCTCCCAGCACTATATTGGGACAGTACTCTGTTGTAATCCATAGAGTTTTCATTGGCTAATTTTTGGAAGTAGATCACCAAGCTTTTCTTCCTACTCTGACTTAGTCTGGAAGCTCCACTGAAACCTGTCTACCACAGGTGACCCTGCTGGTATTCGAAATACTGGTGGCATAGCTTCCAGCATCACAACAACATCCAAGCCACCACAGTACGACAAACTGACAAAGTGGTGGAATAGAGATATACAAACATCTAAATCGGAATAGGAGTGGGGAAGGCCAAGAAGGGCTTCATTTGAGAACTTAGGAGAACTTCAGGTGCAGAAAGAGAAAGCTCACTTCATGAAATTGGGGGAAATTACTTAACCTGGGCTTTCCTTACTCCTCTGGAATCCTAGGTCTGAAGGAAATCATAAGGTGGGCTAAAGTTTTCTCCTTAGCTTTCAGCCATGACCGTAGTTATACCTTTGTAAACCAAAAAACAAAACCTGTTGCTGTCGAGTTGATTCTGACTCATAATGACCCTTAGGACAGAGTAGAACTGCCCCATAGGGTTTCCAAGGAGCACCTGGTGAATTAGAACTGCCGACCTTTTGGTTAGCAGGCATAGCTCTTAACCACTACACCACCAGGGTTTCCTGTACCCTTCTAGAAACATGAAAATTGAACTTACAATTTTTTTTAAATTGTGGTTAAAATATATACAACAAAATGGTTGAAATTTCAGCCTTTTTTATGTGTACAATTCAGTGACATTAATTATGTTCGCCATGTTACGCAACCATCACTATTACCTGTTTCTACATTTTTTCATCACCCTTAATAGAAAGTCAGTGAACTTACTTTTAATGAGAAAGCATTTCTTTCAAGGCCGCCCTGCACCTTGGTAATTTATTCTCCCTAGCAACTTCCAAAGAACGTTGTGAGGATTAATAACATTTGTGAAACTGTTAATGGCCTTCAGAGAGCAGCCTTAATATAAGTTAAAGGTGTTATGTACTTAGGCACTCATTATGGTGTAGTTTGCAAGGAGTTTGATAGTTCAATATATTTATTTGAAATTTGATCTAGAAAGGTGTGGGCTTTTAGAGTCTTAGGAGACTTGATGCTGAAAGGAGACAAATTGAGTTGAATTACTTTGCCTCGATTTGCCCTGTTTTTCCTAATGAGATATTGGAAGCATAAAAAGAAGTGCTATCCTTTTGAAATTTGGGTACACTGATTCTGGTTGTTAAATCCATTAATTAATTTATCTCTATTCAAAACATTTTAATGGACTGAAACCCAAGATTGTTGTTAATTCAAGCATAAGCATGGCTGAACAAATGATGTTTTCTGTGTTTTAGCAAACTTTCTAACGGTTTCTGAAAGATAACCAAGGGAGAAACACATTCCAAGTATTTTTGTGGAAATGGTGTCTTGAAAACTCTTGTTGAGGGGATGTCTTAGTCTGGGTTATTTTGAGGAGCAAACCCAGTGATATATATATAT